>NW_015166423.1:1395314-1401031 GCF_001447785.1 Gekko japonicus
CCAGCCAGCCAGGCAGCCGGAGAGGCAGAGCGCGCGTCCGAGGGGCCGCCCGAGCAGGCTGGCTTGAGCCCGGCGGGAAGGCAAAGGGCGGCCGGCGAGGAGCCGCGCTCGGAGGGGAGAGCCCCTCGGCCCGGCTGCGAGGAGGAGGAGGAAGAAGAGGAAGAGGAGGAGGAGGCGGCGGAGGAGGAGGAGGAGGAGGAGGGGCGAAGAGGCGGCGGCAGGAGGCGTCGGAGTCGGAGGAGTCGGAGGAGGGGAGCCCGGCGGCGGCGGGGCGGATGGAGCGGGCGCGGCGCCTGGCTGCCGAGGAGGACCTGTTCCACACGAGCCTGGGCGCGGCGGCCAAGAGGATGGAGTCCGCCTTCCGCTCGCCCCCGGGGCTCGACCTGGCCGCCCACCAGCCGCAGCCCCGCCAGGCGCCCTCGCCCCTCGGCTGCTACGAGGCGGCCGAGGCGGAGGCGCTGCTGCGGGAAGGGGCGGCCGGGGCGCTGGGCGCCGGAGACCCGCTGGGCGTCAAGTTCGGGCCGAGCGGGACCAGCCGCAGCTCGGCGGCCGAGAGCAGCGGCGGCGAGCAGAGCCCCGACGACGACAGCGACGGCCGCTGCGAGCTGCTGCTGCGGGGCCCGGGCGGCGGCGGCGGCGGGGGCGCGGGGGGCGCCCTGTTGAAGACGCCCGAGGGCGGCGCCTGCTCCAACAGCCACCACGGCGGCGGCAAGAAGTCCAAGGAGCAGAAGGCGCTGCGCCTCAACATCAACGCCCGCGAGCGGCGGCGCATGCACGACCTGAACGACGCGCTGGACGAGCTGCGGGCCGTCATCCCCTACGCGCACAGCCCCTCGGTGCGCAAACTCTCCAAGATCGCCACGCTCCTCCTGGCCAAGAACTACATCCTCATGCAGGCGCAGGCCCTCGACGAGATGCGCCGCCTCGTCGCCTATCTCAACCAGGGCCAGGCCATCTCCGCCGCCTCGCTGCCCGGCTCGGCCGCCGCCGCTGCCGCCGCCGCCGCCGCCGCCTTGCACCCGGCCCTCGGGGCCTACGAGCCGGCGGCCGCCGGCTACCCCTTCAGCGCCGGCCTGCCCCCCGCCACCTCGTGCCCGGAGAAATGTGCCATTTTCAACAGCGTCTCGTCCAGCCTCTGCAAGCAGTGCACGGAGAAGCCTTAATCCCCCGCGCCGGGGAGAGAGACAGAGACGCCCGCTCCCGCCCGTGCCCGAGCCGGCCTTCTCGCCTTGCCTTTCCTCGGCAGGACTTCTGCTACAGCCGCCTTGGGGAGGGGGTCGGGTGGGGGTAGGGGCTTGCGTGCAACTGGAACCTCAGCGAAGTCTAAATTCATACGCAGAAAAAGAGTCGCATTTGGGGAGTGTGTATGTGTTTTGGGGTGAGTGTGAACAAAAAGCGAGAGAGAAGAGTCTATGGGGTGAGAATCCTCTGCGCTCCGCATGCGGCCGTGAAACCTCCAAGTGTCGGGAACTTTTTCCAAAGACCAAGAAAAAAGGGGGGGGGAGCTGGCTGGGCATGAAGGGGAGCCAGGTGGATTGTCAACTCAGACAAATCAAGAAGGGCACTTAAAAAGGTTGTGTTTTTTGTTTTTGTTTTTGAAATGTTTTACTTTTTTGTTGTTGTTCGGTTTGGGGTTTTTTTTCTTTCTTCTGAGCCAGGAAACAAGCAAACTTGAAATATAGACTTCGTGAGTTTAGACACGCGCAAAAATTGTTCTGAAAATACTTGCATTTCAAAATCTCTTCTGAACTTCTGAGCCTGTGAAAAAGTGCAAAGTTTTGGCGGAGAGTGAGCTTAACAAGAGGGGGCCAACTCCTTGTTCGTGTGGCTGAAGTCATGCAGGTTGATTGTTGTTGTTATTATTATTATTATTGAGAGATGTGCACCTTGTTTCTTTTTCACTTTGCAATCCTGTGTGCAAGAAGACATATTTATTTCAATGACCCTTTCACGCCAAGAATAGTCATCCTGTGTTAAGGTCATGGGGTCTTACGTGTCCCCCCCCCCCTTTTTCCTTTTTTCAATGCTTCTCAACAGCCCCATTAACTTTGTGCCAAGTGTTTAAAGTGTTAATTTGCCAAGGACATTATGAACCAGAAATCTTGATGTATCCGAGCTGCTGGGGCTTATGAAGGTCATCTGGATTTTTGCATCATCCCTGTATTTATAAATTGAGCTTTAATAAATCGCTTCAGTCCAAAAATGACAGGAGGGGTGTATTCTTAATTGCTTAACCAACCGGGCTGCCGGGGTCTAGAAACTCTGGGCAGCGTGAAGGGATTCCTGGCTCTGTAGTGTGACGAGGCACAAGGCAGGGAGAATTTGCAAAGCAAGACACCCCCCCCCCCCCCCGCCGCCCCTGATGGCGAGAAAGTGGGGAGTTTTCGATTAGAGATAAGGGAAGCTCTTCTGTTCGAAGGTGTGAGCTGCTGGTTCACACACACACACACACCAACTGATGCCAGGAGGCCAAGAAGTCAAGCAGTAGCCGTTTTCCTCCGAGGTAGATTTCAAGTTGAGTTCGTGTGACTTAACGAGTCCCCCGACAACTGTGATGTACCTTAAACAGCCCACAACCCATTTAAGCCGATGCATGGGGGGGGGGGATGGTTAGCCAAGTAGCTTCTGACCCGCAACCCAATTAAATCGGAATAGGTCCTTCTACTTCGCATCGAAATCCGTATTACATTTACTTGGGGAGTAAGACTCATTGTTCTCAGGTGAATGTTCATCCGAATAAGTAGTCGAAATCTATTTCAGGCAAACCGGACTGAGGATCGGGCAGTTGCCCCTGCTGGAATTAGTAAATCGCCTTGAAAAAGTAAATCCCTTTTACTGCCACCAAACTTGTTTCCAAGGGGAAAGTGTGCGCAAGGGCCTCCGCTGTAAGTAATCGGCGTTTAAACTTAATTGGGCTGCGGCTGGAACGGGGCCTGTCCTCGACAATTAGAGGGACTGGAAGCCCAGCCCTTTGGCAGAATTGGACTGCGGCTCCGACTGCCAAGGAAGTGGAAATCCGAAAATCTTTTCGCCCCCCCCCCCAGGCCTGCTATTCCCCTCTACTTGCTGATAATCCCAGTTCAGCCTGTCAACTCTGGATGGCGAACGGAGAGCCGTGATGGATCAGTTGCCACGTCATGGATGTGTAAAGAGTGATATATATTAAATAGGTCAGTCAGATGATGACAGCGATGTATGGTGGTTTGTACGTGTATCTGTGTCGGAAAGAATCTTTATTAAAATATTTTGAACAAATCTTTATCATGATGTGCTTTGTGAGAAGGGCAAAAGCCCAGCCCCCCTCCCTTCGTTGGGTTCAGGTGGACACAGTTTTAAGGAGGGGGGGGGAATAACGTTCTAATTTAGCAAGATGTCGCGGAGGCACTGCCACCTTGTCCAGTTGTTTTTATATTTTATTTATGCCGGTGTGCGGACGAGAGGGACTGTTGCGCAGGACGAAAAGGGCCCGCCAGATTCTTGCTTCTAAAGGAAGAAAATCAGATTTGGGACGGGCGGGCCCCCAAGACAATCCCCACATATTGAAGGTCCCACAGGTGCCCAGGGCTGATGCGGGCAAACTCAGACTTCCTGCGAGCTGTTGGGGGACTCCAAACAAACTCTCAACTTCCACAGTCGGCGGCTTCGCTCTACCTGGCCAGTCCAGGTGGTTGGACTAACTCCCTTCCCACCGAGCCGCCGCCATCCCGTTCGGCCGGCTCGGTCCCTGCTCTGCGGCTAGGGCCAGGTTCCGCCCGCGGTTCGCTCCGGGCCCCACTTCGGTGCGCTTCCGGGCCGTGGTTGCGGGCCGGCAGGGCTAAGTTGCAGACAGGCCGGCCGGCCGGCCTGTGGGTGTTTCCGGCTGCGGACGGCTTCTCCCCGCTAAACGGCCCGCGCTGCCGGGGGCGGACAGATCCTTTCTGCTCCACTTCGCATCGCGAGAGATTAATCAGAGCCGGTAACTTTTCAAGAGCCGTAACTGTAAAGCGCGGCGAAGGCAGCCCAGACGGGGTGGGCAGCTCAGCCCCAGGCGCCAGGAGGAAGCGTCGCTCGGTATTTACCAGACAAAGCCTGGGTGCGTCTAATTATGATTATTAAAACAATTTCCATGACGATGTCTAATATTATGTTAATTTGAAAACAACTGTGTATGAAAACTGTCGACTATAATACCTAAATTCATTTAATGAAACACATCGTTAAGGCAATTAGACCTCCTGGATGTGATTAAGGAACATAATTACGACACTGTTCTGCGCCATAATTGGGTGTCTTTAATCAAGGGGTAAAGTGATCAGCAACACAGCCATTAGTTTGTATTGTTCTATCTCTGCTGTCCATCATCCTGACTGGGGATTAAGCGCGGCCAGGAGCCCGGCTAGCGCCCCACCCCCACCCCCACCCCCTGCGAGGCTGGCCCCCGCCTGAGCCGCCCTCCTGCAGCCACTCAGCTGGCCCCTGCTCCGCTCTTGCCAGGAGGAGAGTCAGATCCGGGCACGGGAGGGCGCTCCGTTTGGGAGCCTGGAAGAAGCTTTGCCCGGCGAAAGGACTCCGGGGCGAGTGTCCGGCCTTGCCCTTGTAACATCGGCCTGCAGCCGGCTGGCTTTACTGCCGCCTTGGGACATCTGACGGGGAGCCGGCCGTCGTCTGCATGCCCGACACCGGGCCGCATCTCCCGTTGATGTCGGTGAGAAACTTTACAGGGACTGGACTGGATCGCCTTCTTTGGAAGGCAGCGCTGGTCCTTTGTTGCCACTCGGTAGTAAACTGATTTTCCTGCGCTCTTGATTCCGTAGCTCTTGGTTGGACGTGTCACGGGAGACTCGACGGAAGTAGCCCAGAATTTGGGGCCTTGACTTCCACCGGGTGTGGATCGCGGCTCTTGGCCCAGAGAACTGGCCAGGCTTGAATCTCCCCGGGTTCCTCTCTGTCCCTTTGGCCCCTTTCCCGCGGCCCCAGAGTGTCTGCCCGACGGCTGGCTTTCCTGATACCTTTTCGGTTGTCTCTTGGAATGGTTTCCCCTTCTGTTTTGTTTTTAAATCAAAGTGCTTGAGTAACTTGTTTGGCGCCCCTTGAGCGATCGCTGGGCTCTCTGGGCTTTGACATTTCACTCGTCAGTTGAAAGCAGAGAGAGAGACCCTTCGGTTACAAATCCCAGCGACCCGAGGTGTACCGCGGGACAGGGCACGGGGCGAGTGGGGCCTTGTCTTTCCCTCCCGAGCCGTGGCTTCCACTTCACCGAGAGCGCCCGTAGCGCCTCCCAAAGGCTGCGCGAGGTGGAGGAAATCTCCCCTCCCACCTTCCCAGGAGGGCCAGGCCCCAGCAGCGCGCTACTTGTCGGTGCTTGGCTCCACGGGTGAAATCGGAGACACGTGTGCAGAGAGGCTGGTGCTCCGCTCCTCTTGCGCTGTGTCATCCGCGGCGCCGCTGGGAATTGGCAGCGCTCGTCCAGGCCCGGAGCGGGGTTTGCCAACTGCGCGTCGTATCCGAGGATCTCCCTCCCCCCTCCCCGTCTGTGTCTCTCGCGGTGTGTAGTTCCTCCCTCCTCCCCTCCCCTCTCCTGCTTGATGGATCACTTAATCAGAAATGAATATTCCCCTTGAAGAGCTTTTGTTTCATTTCAAGCCACCCCTCCAAACGAGGATCGTTTAGCCAGTCCGAGCGCCCCCCCGGCCGCCGCCGCCGCTGCCGCCGCCTTCTTTTTCCTCCTTGGTTTCCAA
>NW_015166423.1:1401048-1410696 GCF_001447785.1 Gekko japonicus
CCCCGCCCCTACTTAGCCCCGGTTCTAATCCCGCGATTGTCCCAGCATGAGTGACATTGACTTTCCTAATATAATGACTTATGAAAGATATAATCATGTGTTAAATTGAATCCTCCGTTTAACTGTTAATGGTGTGCTCTGGGCACATTTACGTATTAGATGCTATGGTAACTAATTACCACTAGAAAAAGGGATAATACACTTTGCGGACTTTGACAAATAATTATGAGTGTTCACATCCCTGCTAGCCGTCAGTGGCGGCGGCGGATCTGCCGGAATGAGCCAGTGAATAAATGAACGGCGCGGGGGGAATGGACGGGGGAGCGCGGAAGGGGTGGCGTAATGAATAGCGGTCAAGTGAGCTCCCTTATTAAAAGCCTTTAATGAAAATGTGATTTAGGACACGGCGCGGGGGCAGGCGAGGGAGACACCCGCAAGGCTGCCTCGGAAATGTAATTAAACGGCGCAATATGAACACCCGGACATAAATATATTTGCTTTAATTGAAAACAACCACCACCACCACCACCACACGCCAGTAGCAGCAGCCGCCGCCGACGAGGGGAATTATCCGCCTGCCGGGAAACTTTCAAGCCCCCCTCCCCAATCTGGGGTGGGAAAGACTGGCAGGTTGGGGGGGGGGGTGTCCGTCGAGGTCCAGGGAGGGCGGGGCTCGCCCACTCCGCCCACCCCCAGAACTGTTTTGTCGAGAGTGTCGGGTGGTTCCAGGCGAGGCGCCGGCAGGCGGAAAGGGTTAAGAATCGGGCTGCGGAGCCGGCGGGCAGCGGAGAAACTTCCGCTCCGGGCCGGGGAATACCTTCCCCCCCCGACCCCCCCGGGGGGGGGGGGCTGCTGGCTGATCTCTCCGGGGAAGGTCCTTCTCCAGCGCCCGAGGCAGGCGCTTCCCCTCGCGGACTTCTGCCGGGCCTGGCGAAGCGCTGCGCAGGGGACGTGGAGCTCGAGCTGGAAAGAGGCCGCCGCGTCTCCCTCTCCAGCCCAGCGGCCCCTCTCGGGCTTGGGGCGCCACCTGTGGAATCGGGACTCCAGGCCGGAAGGGCGCGCGCGGAAACGCCTCCTCCGCCTCCGGGAGCGCAGGCTGCCTGCAGGGCCCGCTTCCCACCGAGGGGGATCGCCAGCGCCACGGCGTCCTCTCGCCTCGCCTTGGCCTGGTCGACCAGAGTTTGCCCGGGGCGCAGTTCCCTGCGGGGATTTGGCTGGGCTGGGCAGCCCGAGTATCGCCCTGTGCCCTCACGCCGCCCTGACCCGTCCGCCAGAAGCGTCTCCAGAGGTCAGGTCTCCGCAAGCGGGCATGAGCAGCACAAAGCGGGAGCCTCCCCCCCCCCTCGTTCTCCTTAGAAGCACCCAGCCAGCCTGGGAAGGAGGGAACTCTTTCTGCCTCCAAGCCTGGTAGTTGCCCTTGTCGGCTTAACACCAGTCGGTTGCTGCTGTGGCCCAAGCACTTTTTCTCTACATTTTAAAATTCACATCCGCACACACGCATCAGAAGGAAGTGGTGAGAATAATTTGAAATGTGTGTGCGACCTTTGGAAGGCAAACATCTCTTATGTAATTGTTAAAATTACCCCCCAAATGCATTTTAAAAAGATCACGCAACTACAATCCTGGTTGGACTAACAGTAAAACAACCGGCATTCAGTCGGCTCTGGCCTGTGTCACTCTTCACGGTCAGGTTAGTTGCAATCGCTGCATGAAATGTAAGAAAGCATCAAGCTCTTAATTTTTGTGGAAGGTAAGGGTTCTCCGTTTTCATCTGCAAACGGCTCATCTATTTTCATTAAATGCCCATATCCAGAAATTCAGGAATAATATGCTACCAGGTAGTCTATTGAAGTCTCTTCCACACTAGAGAATGTAAAGTTGGGTTTTAACGAGGACTGGCTCCTTATCAAAGACAGCAATTCTAAGCAGGTCTACTCTGAATTCTACTCATGTCTATTCAATGGGGTCTGCTCCCAGGAAAGTATTTTTAGGATTGCACTGCCAATAGTATAGGATATTGCACTAGTGTCCGAATAAAAAAGACAGAGAAAAGGTAGGAGTCTTTGTGTTCAGATAGTCTAAGTTATTTCTCAAGTATTGGCTGAGTTTGAGAAGTTGACAGTGGATAGTAAGACTTCTGCATTATAGGTTAGAAAGTTTCCTCCATAAAAGGGAGACAAAGTATCACAACTGGAATTCTTTAAAAGGTTAGTTAACTTTTCTGTCTACATTTTAGCTATGCTCAATAATACATGCTGGTTATAGTAGTGTATATAACTTAGTTTTAGAAATTAACTGTAAAACAGATTGTAGAATAGGTATTAGAATAATTCATGCAGCAAGAAATAACTTCCTTTTTCAGATTACCACAACTGTTTGGTGTAGTTGTTAGGAACACAGACTCTAATCTGGAAGAACAGGGTTTGATTCTCCACACTTCCACATGCAGCTGCTGGTGTGACCTTGGGTGAGTTACAAGTTATTTCTGAGCTGTTCTCTCACCAGCAGTTCTTAGAAGAGCTCTCTCAGCCCCACCTACCTCACAGGGTGTCTGTTGTGGGGAGGGGAAAGGAAAGGAGATTGTAAACTGTTCTGAGACTCCTTTGGGTAGTGAAGGGTGGGGTATAAATCCAATCTCCTCTTCTCTTTTATGGAACTTGTAATGGCAAGGGCTGAACACCTGTCACTAGTGCTGAAATCTACTAACCTGTATGATACAACTTTTACTTTCAAAATTGGTACTGAGGTTTCAAACAACATTCATGTATTGTACATGGATGTTAGTTTAAATGAACTAAATAAATACACAGGTATAGATAGATCTGGGATTATAAAAATACTACATTAATGTAGAGATTTCACCATGATCAATAATAAAAGGATGTTTGAAATGTTTTAATATTAATCATGATCTCTGAACTAGGTTTTCACTCTATCTTTCCATACGTAAAATAAATGGTTGATGATTTGGTTTATCAAGGATTTAGATTTTTAAAACGTATGAGCTATTTTGTCTGCAGGCCATGAAACACAGCATACCTCCCACACCCAGAATCTTTAGGGTAATCCTAGGATGTTTACAGTTCTTTAGGTATGAAATGTACCAATTATACTTTTGCAGACATATGTATTTGAATATATTTTTATTCGAAATGTAGTTTCAGTGAATGGACATTAATTAAGATTATAATCCTGTGTGCACTTAAAGTAAAGGTAAAGGTTCCCTTGCTCGAAAGCCAGTCGAATCCGACTCTAGGGTTGCTGTGCTCATCTCTGTTTCAAAGCCGAAGAGCCAGCGCTGTCCGAAGACGTTTCCGTGGTCATGTGGCCGGCATGACTAAACACCAAGGCACACGGAACACTGTTACCTTCCCACCGAAGTGGTACCTATTTATCTACTTGCAATTTCTTGCTTTTGAACTGCTAGGTTGGCAGGAGCTGGAACTAGAGATGGGAGCTCACTCCATCATGCGGCACCCGGGTCTCGAACCGCTGAACTACTGACCTTCCACAGCCTGCAGTTCAGCGTCTTAACCACTTGAGCCACTGCAGCTCCTGTGTGCACTTACCTGAGACTAAATCTCATTGAACTCAGTATGGCTGACATCTGAATAAACAGGTACATGTTGGGACAATAAATTGATAAATGAGTTGATACTACATACTGATTTCTACCTTGGCTACATGGAATAAGAATATTCTTATTTAAAACAAAGAAGAAATGGTTCAAAACCACCAGCAATCTATGTTCAGATGGCGGTTTGACTGGTTTAGCACTAGATGGTTTTTGAAATATTAGTACAGTAATTACATGCTGCAATGTTATGGAAAGTATTTTCCAAGCAATCAGCAGACATAAATTAATAATAGACTACCATCTTTTGCTATGAGTTCCATCAAAGTCAGTGATACTAAACTGGAGAAATCTTAAATATCCCAAATTGGACTGGTTTGGTCAGATAGCTTCCAGGGCAATGGTGATGAAATGCATATAAACAAACCACACGATCCCCATGCCTTCATAAGGGAAATGCCTACCATTTTGACATGTTAAGGGAGACAGAAACGACATGTATACTGCAGTAACTCACAGGCAGCATAATTGGATACAAATTGTTGCAATTGCCACTGCAGATCAGCACTTTTTAAAATAAGTAGTATAATCAGAGACTGTTTTATGATGTGGCCAAAGCTGTTCCTGGGGTGTACAGGATTAGCCCACCCAGGCCAGTCCACGGATGGGAGGGAATCCTGTACTTTTCAGTACATTAAAGAACAAGCCACGAGACAGTCTGTACCATCTCTGGTCTTCACAATAATTCACAATAAACCAGAACCTCTTTTCACTAGTCCCTGTCTTTCCTAAGGGAGAGATTCCAACCCTTAGTTAGCGTCTGGTATTTAACACAGTAGCAACTCTATCCAGAGATGCACACTTTTACCAAGGTAGCATATGTGGTCAGGGTTAGGCACAAGACTTGGAATTCAATTACGACACCAGAGACAAATTAGCAATAAGAAGGATCTTTTTCAGTACAGACCTTAGCATAGACTACTAGAGATTACAAAAATAACAAAGGCTAGGGCAATTTGCCTTAACTACACATTGAAGATACATAGTTACCACATCAGGAACATCCACAATCAAGAATGGTCCAAGGGATTTTGGAGGGAAATCCCATTTTTGCACCCCATGTGCTCCAAGTCACAAAGCAGGTCTTTGTTTTCCAAGAGACAGCATTTCAGGTGCAATAAAACAGATAATGACAGAGGAGAGAGCAAGAGACTCGAGAACAGGAAGAAAAGCTCACTCCCATAGGGATCAAACAATTATACCCCAATTCCAGTCACAAATTAGATGTGACCATCAGCCAATTGCGAGTGGGCATGGGTGTGCCTAATTGTTGGTTGCCATAGCTGCGTGTGGGGATAGGCTATAAGTTTGGGACCCCGCCTGCAGTCATCTGACCCAAACTCCAGCTACTTCATTGTGTACGTGGCTGGTCGCAAGTGGGCCAGAAAGTGTAGCCATGAGGTCTGGCGTTTGGCATGAAAGTGTGAACGAATGTGGGTTTATGGCATGGCTTTTGAGGCCGTGTGGCCTCACCATTTGGCTTGCAACACGAAATAAGACACAGCATGTTATCATAATGTAATCACAGGAGAAGGCATGTGGATATAGAAAGCAGAAAGCAATTTTTCTATACATGGGGCTCTCACTTTCTTGGGTGGGATGGGGTATGTGTGCTGCATTCTATTTAATGTGACACTCCAAACTTATTTAACTACTGTCTACAGAGTTCCACTGTGGAATCTTGGTTTCCAATCATGCTGGGTGGGATGAAGAAGTATAGTCCAGAAATGGCCTGTTTATATGTATACAATCTTGTATATTTTTACAGTGGTCGTTTTAGCTTGCCATGCCTCTTGGATGAAGAAAAATCTTATTATATTCTTTATTTTATTTATTTATATTCTTTATTTTATTTATATCCTGCTTTTTACTTTCATGGAATAGAAGATTATCGAGAGGTCTCCTAGCCATTTATTTCTCACATTGCCCTCCTTTAAGGAGGTTGGGTTGGTGAATATTCCATTTCCCCTCAGCTAACAACCCCTCCCCCCCTGGGGAGGCTATGTTAAATTAAGAGATTTGCCCACAGTGACACACTGAGCTTCATTTTCCAGGTGGGGATCCAAGGGCAGGTGTCCCTACACCAAGACCAAAATTCTAACCACTATGCCACACTGGCTCTCTTTGAACGATAATTATTGCTATTGACACTATTTTCTTTCATATTATGTCCAGCTCCCCCCCCCCCATTAGAAGTTTGAACTTTTTTGCTAGCCATCAGAGTTGTTTCAGGACTAAAATGGATTTAAACAACTTCCTTTCAAAAGTGCACAGAAGCATTTGTAATTTGTTACCCAAGGAATTTCTCAAATAGTAAATAAATAATGCATTTAAAGAAATGTCATTATTTTGAAGCCCCAAACAAGGAACATACTTGATAATGAATTGTACAAATTATTGATTCTGAAATATCAAACAAGCTCTAATACAATTAAGCTTTACATTTCCTCCTGAGCAACAGTCATATGTACCTTTTTGTCATAATATACAAATAAATCAAAGTAAATTATACCGCAATGTTTATAACTTAGTTTTACAACATCAGAATAGTTAATAATGAACAAAAGGCTTTATATTCCATTTTGTTCATAAGAAAAAAATAGCTGTATTGATATGCTATATTTTACATTTCAGATTTATTAGAAGCATAAAGTGAAAACAACTTTTTGTCATAGCCATTATAACGAAACACTCTGGCAAAATGTCTCTACGAGACATTAGAAATCAGCCTCTTGATTTCTGTGAGTTATCAAGGCTATATACAGTTCCATGATTTATGTTCATTGTAGGAAAATGTTCCACTGCAGTGTGTCCCTGTATCCTTAAGATTGTAATGGTACATGAAAGGCCCCTTTTCACTACTCTCCCATCACCAAAATACTGGGTTATTTTACCTGTCATCCATTCAAGTGACCTTGTCATTCTTTGCCTGCCACTGAACATTCTAAGAAAACAAAAATCTTGTTGACACGATCATGTTACAAAGAGTGGGCTGTTGAGACAATTTCCATTAACAAATAAGTTCTGGAATTGTTAAAAAAGTAAAATGTATTTTAAGACCCTACAAGTCTATTGTGCAGGGTTTGGGCTCTGCCTCACAGTTCAGTCCGTCTCTGTGTGCCGTCTGAGTGGCAGGTGGGCTCCTGGCAGCCAATTGTGCTTTTGAAGATCACTTCTGTTCTCCTGTTGGTTCCCACATAGACATTGCAGCAACTGATCAGTGGTTAATCTGATGCATGCTTTGCCTTTAACTTTGACAGAGTGCCATGACATCGTAGCATCATATACCATGATATTTACATTTCAAACTCCTGAAAGCACAGTGTGAGTCAAAATACAGGCCGTGTTTAAAACAAATACCTGTGTTCATTTTTCACAGTTGCTACCAAAAGGTGCCAAAGGAGGATTTGTCATGACTGTAGCAGGAGACATTTTACAGCTTATGTTTATACAACAATGTCTATAGTCAACAGGGTAATGACATCAGCATTTCCTCTAGCTCCATAAAACAGAGAGTAACCTACAAGCTGGATGGTGAAGTTGTGAGTTGTGCAGTATCTATTTGCCCACAGTCTGTGTTATCACTACCTAATCTGAGATATATAATTGCCCTAAAACATTGGCACTTTCCAGCTCTCCCATTGGCTGTGCTGTGTGCTCCATGAGCCATTGGCCCATCAACCACCAATCAAGAGTGCTTGCGTGCCATTGGCTGGGTGCTTGGTCCACTCTTCTTCCCCGCCCACTGCCACCTCAGCCACTGTTCCCTATCAGAATAAACTGCCCAAACGGCTGTCTCTCCTGATGATTTGAGGGGTGGAGCCTGGAGAGGGTGGCATTTGAGGAGGGTTGGGACCTCAGACGGGTACAATACCATAGACTCCACCATCCAAACCAGTTGTTTCCTCCTGGGGAACCATTGATGCCATTTTCCAAGTGAGGGCTGGAGATCACTCAGAATTACAACTGCTCTTCAGATGATAGAGATCAGTTCCTCTGGAGAAAACAGTAAGCTCTTGCTGAGGTCACCACAGAAAATTGATGCTGAGTGCCCAAGGCCAGGGCACCAGCCCAGAGCCTCTTTCTAGAGCGCATTGTATTTATTTCCACAATACCAGTCCTTATTAACATAAATGCTGCATAAAATACAAAGCATAATTTTTTCAAGTACAGGAGTATCAATAGCAACCAATGTGTTATTCCGCAGACCAACTGTTCTTAAACTTTGTGTTGCACTGCAAGTCAATCACATGTTTTAATTGTATAGCCATCATAGAGGAGCTGCCTAAGATGCCCACACATTAAAATCCAAGTCCTGTATGCTAATGATGAGTGGAAAAGGATTGCCTGACAGAAGACAGGCATTGCTAGGGCTTGCATAGTGAAATAAATTTGTTTGGAATCAAGTATCAGTTCAGTTTTTTGCACTGGTGACATGGAAAATTTCAGTCACCTTCTTTTCTTCTATTGCTGTTGCCATGATTTTGCACCTGAGAGCACACTGCAGACCAGCGTCCATGGGCCATGGCTTAATAATCATTACAGCATATTAAAGGGCCATGGGTGATAGTGAGATATTGAAAAATGGTATTTAGCAGAGATAAGATGGTCCAGCAGAGCCAGAGTAAAATAATTCAGACTGAGAGTCCATGTGGGATTAAAATATAAAGTTTTTACTAAATTCTAGCATGGGAAGGGTAACTGGGATGAAAATAACAACAGAGCATAATCGGCTACATCCTTACTCTACAAAGACAAAACTAGAAGAGAGAGATTATGGCTACTCTTCTTCTTCTTCAGAACACCAAACAAAGACGGGAAGTGAAGCCATAAAATGCTAATACACCTTGACACTTTAGTCCCAATCAAATTCCTAGATCAGGGAGAAAATTCCCGGGCATTCTATATCTAAAGAACATTGGTTACATGAGAAACATGTGACTTCCTGTGAATAACATAAACAAACATTTAACCCCAGATATACTGAGTGTTTTCAGCTTGTAATACCCAACACCCCTTCTCAAGTTATAACTCTAAAGTATTGCAGATTCAAACATTCACGAAGAGTCTCAAAATGTTGCTTGTCAAGCAGCTTGGTCAGGATGTCGGCAATCATCTGATCAGTAGGACAGTATTAGAGTTCAATCAGTCCTTGGTCTTGCAGCTCTTTCACGTAGTGACATTTAAGTGTGATGGTCTTGTTTTTAGATTTGGTGCCTTCACCTTTGCAGATGGCGATACAAGCTTGATTGTCCTCAAAAAGTATTATTGGCTTTGTTTCATCTATGCCAAAGTCTTTCAGTAGATGAATAATCCAGTAGAGCTCATAGCTAGCACTTTGTGCTGATACACATTCAGCTTCTCCAGTAGACATGGCTACAATAGTTTGCTTTTGACTAGTCCATTCAATCAAACTGTTTCCATAGTAGAACAAGTATCCACTTGTAGATTTTCTTTTTTTTAATTGATATTTTATTATTTTCCAGGTAACATGCTTGCAACACACATCTCATACCTTTTAGTACACTATACATAGTATTACATCATATTATACACAGTATCACTGGCAATGTCTGCTTAGTTTATGAGTATTGAGAAAAAGAAAAAAAATCCCCCCGTCATTGCCGGTGATTGCTTGAAAAACTATTTATTATCTTCTCCTTAAACTCCTAAACAAATAATACATGATTAATAAAGTGATAACTGGAATTAACAGAATTATCTCAAGTTAGGGTTTACCCATATATCAGAGGCTATTTCTCATATATCCTAGCTGTTATATTTTATGCCTTTTGATTACTTTTACACTTGAAGATTTTTCATCAGGTGAGTTTTTGTCCCAGTTGGCATCCATGTATCCAGTCAGTCTTGGTTCATCACAGGCTGAAATTTTAAGTTTGTAGTCCAAAGTTCCTTTTAGGTATCTTGCCAGTTTCTTAATAGCTTTCCAGTCATGCTCATTGGGTGAACTGATCTTTCTGCACAAAGTCCAACAGCTGAAGTTATATCTGGAC
>NW_015166423.1:1413478-1413672 GCF_001447785.1 Gekko japonicus
CATATCCCACCGGGATACCAGGTTCTGCTCTTGGGTCAAGTTTGCCTCTTTTCTCCTTTGGTATATGTGCATAAGCTTTAGATCCAAAGGCTCTTATATGTTTAAGTCCAGGCATTCTGTTATGCCATAATTCAAAAGGACTTTTATTGGTAGTTTTTGATGGAATTCTGTTATGCAAATAGACGGCAGTGTGG
>NW_015166423.1:1413780-1420832 GCF_001447785.1 Gekko japonicus
TTGAAAGGTTCTGTTTAAGTGTTCTGCCGTTCCATTTTGTTGAGGAGAATAAAGAATTGTAGTCTTATGTTCAATTCCTTCTTGTTCCATGAATCTTTGGAACTCACTGCTGCAGTATTCTGTGCCATTATCTGTGAACAGCACGTCTTGCGCTTTGCCAGATTTGTTTTTAACAGCCACAACATAGCATTTAAACTTGTCAAGCACCTCATCTTTGCTCCTTAGCAGGTAGGTATAGACATATCTGGAATTTCCTTCCAGAAAACTGACAAAATATTTGTTGCCACCAGCAGATTCCTTTATTGGACCAACCAAATCAGAGTACACGCACTCTAGAAACTTAGTATTGGGGTCATGAGCTCTATTTTTATAAGAGGGAGCTGTGGCTTTAGACTTTAGGCAAATATCACAGCCATTTCTCATGACATCACATCCTTTTGCTTCAATATTGCATTCCTTCAATAACTTTCCCACACTTTTCACATCTCTATGTGCAAATTTTACATACCACGCGATTAAACAGTCTTTATGGTTGCATTCAGCTGATCTGGTTTGGCATACCAGCCCATCATTTTCCATTTCATCTAAATCAGTATCAGCAATATTTCTCAGGTAATGAAAACCATCCTTTTCTTCAAGCATCACATTAAATCCATTTTCACTCCAAATTTTTCCATGGCTTGGTCTGAGATCAATATTAAGACCATTTTGCATGATTCTCTTTGTGGATATGAGATTATTTATGGCTTGGGAAATCAGAACACATTATCTGAGTGTGATTTCCACAATTTCATTGCAATCGTTCAAGGCATACAGTTTAACAGAACCGCATCCCTCTACAGAGAGATTTTTCCCTTCTGCCCCTTGTAGAGCAGGCTTCTTTTCTCTGTCCAAATCAGTAAACCATTTGTTTGAGTTCATTATATGATACGCGCTGCCGCTATCTAGTAAAAATGAGTTATTTTGCTCATCATTCCTCTTAGTGACAGACAAAGCTTTCATGTTACTGTTCTGCTTTACAACATCAGCCCTTTGCTGTTTGTCTCTGATAACAAACACACCTCGTCTCTCAGATTGACCGCTTGCCTTTCCTTGGCCACGCCCCTTAGGGGGTCTGGTTTCAGAGCGGTAAGATTTGGCACAATCTCTTTGTTCTGGTAAAGTCTTTGAGCTACAATGTGTTGCCATATGCCCAAACTTTCCACAGTTGTGGCATTTTATAATTGTTTTGGCCTTATGCCTTTTATAATCAGGCTTTATGCTTAGTACAGACAAGTCATTTCCAGTCTGGGACATTTCACGCCTATGTCCTTCGTCTTTTAGATATGCTAACACATATTTCAGTTTTAAGTCTTTTGTTCCCTTTAAAACAGCCACTTCATGCGAATACTCTCTTGTCAAGGAACCAAGAATTACAGCAATAACAGCTTTTCCCCCTGGTGCACCTTTCATACATTTCATTGCATTATAAGCATCCATGACATAATTCAAATTTTTAAGTAGTGATTCACCATTTCTCATTTTTGCATTTATTAATCTTTGATAAAGGAACAAGTAATTAGCATAATTTTTCGAAGCATAAGTTTGCTCAAGCGTCAACATCATTTGTTTCGTGGCTGTGCACTCTAAAAATTCCTGATTATCTGTAGCATTAATAGTGCCCATAATTAAAGACATTCCAAATCCATCATGCCCTCTGTACTTTTCAAGAGCGGCCCCAGCTGCTTCAGGAGGATTTTCAGTGAGCACGGAAAGAGCCCAATGAGCTTGAAGGGCATTCTTTACTGATCTCTTCCACCAAGAGAAATTACTTAAGGTGGGCATATTGAAAAAAGCAAGATTCTTAGCTGCAGACATAATGATTTCTCCTTTTATTTATACATTACTGAAACTTGAGAGTGGTGAGGACAATGGTCGATCTTTTGTGAGCTTTAAGGTGCTATTAGGCTTTTCAGCAGCGCTGACAGGATCGGTCTCACCCCTTTTCCCTTTTTCTTTCACTCGGCACGGAAGAAGACAAACTCAGATCAAACAGTACAGGCTTTCTCCGACTTGGAAACACAGGCATCTGGTCTGGTCCCACTAGTTCATGAAGAAAACAGCATGTTGTCTGAATCTCATAAATCCAATGCGAGTTAAGATAAAAATTCTGTTTTAGAAAACGCCAGCACACATGATTTTTCTTGACTCCAAGTCTGGTTGCGCACTCTGCTTAGCTATCTGGCGCAGCTGAAGCAATCTGGGCACCCATAACTTTTTTTTGGTGATTGTGAGATATTGAAAAATGGTATTTAGCAGAGATAAGATGGTCCAGCAGAGCCAGAATAAAATAATTCAGACTGAGAGTCCATGTGGGATTAAAATATAAAGTTTTTACTAAATTCTAGCATGGGAAGAGTAACTGGGATGAAAACTAGACAACAGAGCATAATCGGCTACATCCTTACTCTACAAAGACAAAACTAGAAGAGAAAGAGATTATGGCTACTCTTCTTCTTCTTCAGAACACCAAACAAAGACGGGAAAGAGAAGCCATAAAATGGTAATACACCTTGACACTTTAGTCCCAATCAAATTCCTAGATCAGGGAGAAAATTCCCGGGAATTCTATATCTAAAGAACATTGGTTACATGAGAAACATGTGACTTCCTGTGAATAACATAAACAAACATTTAACCCCAGATATACTGTTTTCAACTTGTAATACCCAACAACTTTATCTTTCACAAAGACAATTCTACAGAAATATGGCCCAGCACAGACGGCATTTATAATATTATGGTAAGAACATATTTACCCAGTATAACTTACAACATGACATTTGTTCTTTGAAAGAGTGAAAAAAAATAAATATGTTTACCAAGAAAACAGTTTTGTCTAAGGGTTGTTCTTCTGAATAACGCCCCCCCAAACAAGCAGTTACAAAAGACCTGATATACACTCCTATGCAATTAATGCAGGAAATCACAGATATAGGAAAGCAGTAACTTCCTTTGATTGCACTGACTAGAAAACCTACCATTGGAGATATGAGAACTGCTTGCAGATCTCCATCTATGTCTGGTCAGGATGGTTGAACTATTCAGGTTTTTGTCCTCCCAGCAACATAAAAGAGCCATGCTGGATCAGACCAAAGGCCCAACAATCTGTTCACACAGTGTCCAACCGCACACAGGATGACTGCAGTAGCATCCTGCCGCTGGTGATCCCCAGCAACTGACTTAAGGAGGCATATTGCCTCTGGTACTAAAGGCAGTAGATATCCATCATGGCTATCATGAATTTGTCCACTCCCCTTTTAAAGCCTTCCAAGTTGGTGGCCACCTTCATAGCCTGTGGCAGCGAGTGCCATAAATTAACCACACACAATATGAAGAAGTACTTTCTTCTGCCTGGCCTGAACTTCCTTCCCTTCAGCTTCAGCAGTAATAATTTTAGTACTATGAGAAAGGGGCAGGGCCGGCTCACTCACTAGGCGAACTAGGCACTTGCCTAGAGTGCGCCGGTCCTTAGGGGTGCCAAACTGGCACCCACCCACCCCGCCAAAAGCCCTGCAACTTTCTTGACTGTGTGGGTGACTGCTGTACACCGCCGGGTCTTTCAGTGTGTTCTGAAGTGCAGCCGTCCTCCTCTTGGAGGAACAGGAGCCAAGGAGCTCTCGGAGGAGGGGAATTGGGGGAGAGAGCATTAGTTTCGTTTTCCTGCTTCCCAAAGCCGCGACGTTTCCCTTCCTGCAAATTGATTTTCCGTTGGCGCAGAGTGGACAGCCTGGTCATCAACAGTTGCTGGAAAAAGGTGGAAGGCAGAGCTTGGTGGTGGGGAGACCCCACCTTTGGCCGGCATTTGCAGGCGCCTCGGAGGGAGGAAGAGAGACCCTTCCCGCTGCTCTCCTGTTTATCATCATCATCATTATTATTTCCTAAAATGCATTTATGTTTGAAAATTGGTGGGCGCATGGGGGGGGGGCGCCAGAAGGTAGCCTCGCCTAGTGTGCAAAAAACCCTGGAGCCAACCCTGGAAAGGGGGAAAGTCTCTCCCTGTCTACACTCTCCGTACCATGGATAATTCTAGAGACCTCTATCTTGTCTCTCCTCACTCACCTTTTTTCTAATCTAAACAACCAATTTCAATAACCTCAGTGAGCCTTATAGAGGCACTGAAGATACACATCAATGAAGGATTTGAAGGTGTATTTCTTGCATTAACTGGTGTGAGCTTCTAGAGTGGAAAAAACCCCAAATAATCATTTGTCATTTATTCTATTTTCTACTACTATTTGTACAATAAATACTTTTATTGTTTTGCCCCTTCCAACCCATTTGCCACTTTCCCCCAATGTATTGGTTTGTACTCAACATGGATTTTCACTTATGATTTTGTCATTACTTGTCATTTTCTAGCTGAGAACCAATAAGGTGAGATGAGCAGAAGGTTGAGATAGATGTGGATAATTCAGGTTCAAATCTCCATTCATCCAGAAAATTCATTGGTCATATGGCTCTGATTCAACCTAATCTGAAGAAGTGAGCAGTGACTCATGAAAGCTCATCCCCTGCCACATATTTTGTTAGTCTTTAAGGTGCTACTAGACTCTTGCTCTTTTTTCAAACTAACCAGAGTATCATTGTGAAGTTAAAATGAACCTGATGTACACTGCTTGGAGTAAACGTGACCAATAATTATTAGGGAAAATACAGTATTATAAAAAATGTGTCCATAGATTGCATCCTATGAAGTACAAGTGGAGTGGTGCTTGTGAATGCATTTCTGCCCTCCCCCTTCCTCCAAGAATTCCATGAGACCTCTGAGAAACTGATGTTGGGAGGCTTCTGGACCTCTATGGATGAAAGCAACATGAGGGGGAACCTACAATGGGGAATGAGAACCAGGCAAAAATCACCTTGGCCTCCTTCTTCTGAAAGCAATGTGCTCACTAGTACAAGAGTCTTGAACGCCTGGTTTCCAGCCTGGTTTCCCCTCTATACTGCAGCTTCCTTGGGTATGTACTTTTTTGTCTTCACTGGGTCCCATGACTTCCAGCATCAGCTCTTCAGAGGTCTCTGGTTGCTGAGGGAGTGTCCATGAATGTCTTCAAACAATAAAGTTCATAGTACAAACTTCAACACTATAAAACTGTGTTTTATTCAAGTATGAGTGAGAGATTTGAGGAGAGTCTTTCCCTGGCACACTTCATATATTTGGTTGCAGAGTAGCCCTTAATTTTTACGGCTCTTGGAATGCTATATTTGACAATGAAACAGGTGGTTCACTGTACTTCAGCTTTTCATATAGGATGGTGGTGGAAAGTGCCATCAAGAGACTTCAGAGGTGGTTTGCCATTACTTGCTCCTGTGTCTCGACCCTGGATTTCCTTGGTGGTCTCCCATCCAAATACTAAACAAGGCAAGCCCTGCTTAGCTTCTGAGATCTGAGGAGATCAGGCTAGCCTAGACTATCCAGGTCAGGACTCATATAGGATACATCACATTAACTTTCAACAGCTCCTTTATCCATGGACTAAATCAAACCAGGCTTCATCTTTACAATACGATGAAAGGACACATTGTGATAGAAAGTTAGAAGTAAAATTAGAAGAGAAGACCAGGATGGTCATTTAATTTTAACTTCTGCATCAGGGGATTATCCATCACACACAAGTATTTCTACCGGATTAGCTCAATAAAAACCATCACCAGTTTGCTCTGTAAGAATGAGACAAGACCAAGAATATCACAGTCATTAGTAGAAAGCATTCCTAGGAATGCAGTTGTTCCTATTCTATTAATATACACTTAAAATGCTTAAATTGTATGTTGGTCTGTTGCCTCTCTACCTACTGATTAGTTCACCTTTCCCTCCTTCAGCATAATGTTAATTAACCCTCACTGCAATCAATAAAACTGACTTCCTAGCAAGTATATTTAGGATTTCAGCTTTACAGGCATGCCCCCATAAGAAAGTTGGTTATCTTATGATGGGGGCTAGAATTCAAAATCTTTAGATCATAAAGTACTTGAAGACTCACAGTGCAGTATAATATAAGAAGACTTTGCATATATACAACCTGCTTTGCAAATACACCAGTGTATGTGATATCACATAATATTTAACTTCAACTGTAGTGATGAACTTTATCCCTAACAGTAAAGACACCAAAAAGAGATCAATGCCATATTGCATTTCAAAGAAGAATACAGAAGAAATCAGGATAGGAAATTTGTAATGTTAACAGATGAATTAGTGTCTTAAGGCCTTAGCTTGTGACGAAAGCAAATATCAGAGTCTGGTAAGGCAATACCAAGTCCCATTCTATTTTTCTCCAATCCTATCTGTTTCTCTTCCATTATTTCCACATCAAAATAAGCTAATAATAAAATAATAAACAGCTTCATTTCATTCACTGCAAAGAACCTGCCAGGACACTTGCTGGTTCCAGAACCAAAAGGCATTAAAAAGTATTTCAGCTTCTTTCCCCGTTTGTAGAAGGTGGTTTTCTTCTTGCCATTTTCAACATAACGGTCAACTCTGTATTTCTGAAAGATACAGAATGTGGGAAATTAATAAAGTGGTTACACACACAGAGAGAGAATGGATCTAACAATCAGTAAAAGTTAACAAGTGGTGATTTTGCTTTTGCCCTTCTGCCTTGGCCATCCCTTCACAACTGCTGGCCGTACTGAGCATCATACTTTTTTTCCTTTTACCTTCTCTGAAAGCAGTGTTTTCTTTTGCAAATGTGGGTGTCCCCCCACATTTGTAGGAGGATCTCCCTTCTCTGCACATGGCCCTAATCTGTGGATTTAACAATCCACATTTTTTGCTATGTTCAGAATTAGATATATGATGAGATTTAGATGAATTTCCAATCCACAAACTTCCACAGTGAACCTGACTTGCAGTCTACATTATGTGTACCCAGGATTTTAACTGGAAGATTCCATATTTTAAAGCTGTTTTTATTTATTTATTTATTTATTTATTTATTTATTTATTTATTTATTTATTATTCACATTTTTATCCCGCCCTCCCCAGAGGCTCAGGGCGGCTTAC
>NW_015166423.1:1420990-1469990 GCF_001447785.1 Gekko japonicus
TTTATTTATTTATTTATTTATTTATTATTCACATTTTTATCCCGCCCTCCCCGGAGGCTCAGGGCGGCTTACAGGGCATATTGCCAGATAAAACCATAAAACAATACAAAATATTAAATTACAGCCCTATTTAAAACAGATTTTGATGCCTAGCAAATTATACAATCTGTACAAATTCTAAAATTTCTAAAAGCAAGATGGCTATCCCTGACCATCCCGTTCTCGCCCATAATGCAGCAACTAGATGTGCATGCCCCATCTTGATGTCCATATATGGGGGATAGATGGTAGCTAGTGCGATGGTGGTGCACTAGTGCACTAATGATGGACTGCTGGTGGACTAGTGGTGGACTAGTGGTGGTCTGTTTCTAGTCCGAAGTTCATTTTTAATGGCTTTTAGCTTTATGGCTTGTTTTAATATTGATAATTCATACGTAACCTGTTTTTATTTTGTTTTGTTTTTTGAAAACCTGTGAGCTACTTTGAGCAGGTCTCTGGAGAGGAGGCATATCTATCTATCTATCTATCTATCTATCTATCTATCTATCTATCTATCTATCTATCTATCTATCTATAAAAATAAATAATGATAAATAGTAATTGCTGTAATGCACAATTGTTTTGCTCATGTTTTGTACAGGAAAAAATTAAAGTAAATTTAAACATGGATGCATATAAATTAGGGAGTCCCAACCTAAATGGGTTCATAAGAACAAAACTATATAAGGATACAGACTTATTGCACATTTTGTCTGTTTAATGCAGGAAAACCAACACAGCTATAGCATTCATGTCTGCCACAAAGTGGCATTTACAGGTAAGTTGAATGTTGAAGTTATCCATAATATCTTTTGCATTTAGCCAATACAATAACAAAACTGAACATTTATTAATAGCAATTATGTAACTGTGGCTGCGGTCACACACACTAAATAATCCACTTTCAATCTGGACTTTTACTGTGTGAACTGGCAAAATCCAATTCAAAAGTGCATTGAAAGTGTATTATTTAGTGTATGTGATCGCAGCCTGTGACACTTTACAATAGGCTGAAATCAGCTGTGTACAATTCAAGAATCACAGGTAAACTTTTTTTTTGTTTATGCATTAGTGGAGAGCAAGTGAGAAACTGAATGTAGGTTAACAAATATCAACATCAGTGGATAAAAAGCCATAAATTGGTATAAAGTATTTACTTATTGGATTTTTATTCTACCTTTCTTCCAAGGATAAAACAAAATCTAAACACATAACCACATAAAGTATAAACACACAAATAAGGAGGGCTAATACAAGTTAGTGCGAGAAAGCCAAACAAAACAAAAACAAAAAAGTCTTTCCCCACTCATGGAAGACAGTGATAGAGGGAGACAACTGAATTTCCCTGTGGAAGGAGTTCCAAAGTTTTGGCACCACGACCAAGAAGTCTGATGATAACTGGAGTGGCCAGGTAGTTTCATATAGGAGCAGGTGGTTCTTCAGGCATTCTAGCCCCGAGCTGTATACAGGGCTTTAAAGGTTAATACCAGCACTTTGAATTTGGCTAAGAAGCAAATTGGGAGCCAGTGTAGATGGAACAAGACCGGAGTGATATGGTTGCTGCAACCCACTCCAGTCAGTATTCATGATGTAGCATTCTGTACCAACTGTTGCTTCTGGACAATCTTCAAGGGCAGCTTCATGTAGAGTGCACTGCAGCTGTTACTAGCACATGCACTACAGTGGCAAGGTTTTTCTTGCCCAGGAAAGGTCACAGCTGGCTCACTAACTATAGCTGGTGAAATGCACCCAGGCTACCACGTCTAACTGTTTATCCAACAGGAGGCCTGAGTCCAGCAGTACCACAAAGTTACAAACCTGCTCCTTTAGAATGGGTGTAACCCCATCCAGAACAGGAGGTATCTCAGTTTCTGGGTCAGTCCTTCCCCCCCACAAGTAACCACCTCTGTTTGGTTGGGATTACAATTCAGCCCAACATATGGCCAAGTGCAACTGAGAACTGGAATCATCACTTTAACATCATTGATACTTTGACTCCTTGGCTGAAGCAATGTTTTGTTTTTTGCTATGTACATCTGTGAAGCTGGCTTTGAAGTAGTATGCTAAATAGCCCACCATGCCTTCTGCTTTAATATTATGTTTTCCTTCATCCTTACAAATGTTGTATATAAAAAGCTAATAGTGTGCTTATAATGGATGGTTGCTTGAGTGTACAGAACTTGGCACAAGAACTATTGTGTTTATATGCATGACTATTGCAGCTACAGACCAACTTTTAATGTTGCAGAACTAACATCCTCAGCTAGCTAAAGACAATTGCAATATGTAACTTTAGAACACACATGCCTAAAAAGAAAACTGCAGCCATTTTGTACACAATAGTTTGTGCAGGACCCCAAAATACATAACCCCACACATGGAACCAATAAAAAGCATAGACATATAAAGCAATCCTGAGAGCAGCAAAACTTGGGAAACAGAGTTTTAAAAAACTTGTTCTGTCTATTCCATTCTTTTTCTAGAAGTACAACTAGAGTGACTTCCATATTTCAGATTGCCTGTTATTTACCGGATTCAAGTCCAGTAGCACCTTAAGGTAAAGGTTCCCTTGCTCGAAAGCCATTCGAATCCGACTCTAGGGTTGCGGGGCTCATCTCTGTTTCAAAGCTGAAGAGCCAGCGCTGTCTGAAGATGTTTCCGTCATCATGTGGCCGGCATGACTAAACACCAAGGCACATGGAATGCTGTTACCTTCCCACTGAAGTGGTACCTATTTATCTACTTGCAATTTCTTGCTTTCGAACTGCTAGGTTGGCAGGAGCTGGAACTAGAGACGGGAGCTCACTCCGTCATGTGGCAACTCGGGTCTTGAACTGCTGAACTACCGACCTTCCACAGCCTGCAGTTCAGTGTCTTAACCACTTGAGCCACTGCAGCACCTTAGAGACCAACAAAATTTTGGGGGTATAAGCTTTCAAGAGTCAAAGCTCTCTTCACTGGATTATCTGCAACTATGATTTACTGCAACTGTGTTTTTTTTTAAATCAAGAAATAAGAGGCTGATAATAATTTGATTTAGTATAAAATTTGTATCCCTTTCAGTGAAAAGGTCTTCAAGGCCTATTCTTGATGTAACTGATGTAATTAAAGTTACAGCAACCATTCCACAGCTTCCTTTTGTAAAATCTTGCTTCCTGAATGGCACTCTGAAACCAGCAACAACCTGTCAGTAAAAAAAAAATCTAAGGAAGAACAGGACTATTCAATTTGCATGCAGGTGATGAACTTCTGGACTCATATTAATGCTGAGCTAGGGTGGATTAATTTCCAGTCTTTTATATTCATTAACTTTAGCTTCAGAAGGGGGAAAAATACAAGGAGATGACACAATTACCCTCAAAGCTTCACGGCAGAGCAACAGCTTTACAATCTTGAGTTCACGACGCCATACTAATTGACCACGGAAGGGCCAATCCTTATAAAGAGAGGTGAAAAAGCATACGCTCAAGAAGACACTGCTATTATAGGGGCTTTAGAGAGTCAATGATGCTTTGGGGGCACTTAGCTCAATGGCCCACATTATTTGCTCTTTAAGCCACCTTCTATTATTCAGCCTTCTTTGGGCATCCAATGATCCACTTCCAAACAAAGCCCACATTTATCCTCAAGTTTACGGTAGTCAATGGTACAATTGTCAAATGCTCTCAAAGGGATAGCAGTCAGTCTCATCACTGTATTTTTCTCTTTAGGCCATGAATCTTGTTGACCTGCAGGCACCTAGAAACGTCATCTGAAAGTAGGAGGATTTGTTCCACAAGGAAGAACAGCAGTTTAAAAAAAAAAAGAAAGGGGGAGGGGGAGGGAAAAGACCTATACTTTACAAAATGCCTAGCTGCTGAGATGGCCCTCAAGTGGTCTGTGTAATACCAGCTCAATGTTTACCTTAGGATCTTCATAGACCTCCGGGTCCATGTGAAGAATAGGAGGATAAATTGCTACCCAGTCTTCTTTTCTCAAGCTGACTTCCTGATTTCCTTCAAGCTTGAAAATAAAATCTTCCTTGATGATGCGGATGTTCATGGAAGCTGAAGACATTCGTAAACTCTCGTTTAAAGCACTCTCTGAATTTAAATAAAAGGGAGGGGAAAAAATAAGAACCCTACAGCATTAAAAAATATGGAAGGTGATTGGAAGTATATAAGCTGCTACAGCTGCCAGAGGTTACAGGTTTACTAGAGCAAGCTAGCAACAAAAGCAGGAGGAGAAAAGCCAAGGAGGTAATAAACCATCCCAGAGGGCTGGAGGAGAAATTCTGAATTTTTAAATATAATCCTCACTGATAGGTCCAATGAATTGAGTTAGGCTGCAGGCAGCGCTGTAGCTTTTGGGTGGAAAACCATTATTCAGGAATCATGTTTAAAACACCACAATCAAAAGAGATGAATGCTTATATGCATTTACATAAACTGCAGGGGTTGCAAGCAAACACCAGGCACAGCATGAAAAGTCCCTGTTCAGCCTGCTGTTCCAAAGCCCTGCACTAGACTCAGAACTGTGCTTCTAGAAAGCCATCTACTCAAAAGAAGGGTACAATCAACAGTGAGGTAAGAATACCGTAAACTAAGGAACCCTTCACAATATCATCATCATCATCATCACACAATAATTTCTACTGTTGGCTGAGCATATTCCAATTATGTATGGCACTTTGATGAGTTAATGGGGAGAAAACCCATATTTCTGTGCAATATTTTGACACAAATCCCAAACATTTTCGAGGAGCCTGCCATAGCTTGGAAGGCTCTAGAAGGCAAATGTCCTTGCCTTCCCAGTGGCCTTCACCTTTTGCTCCTAGCACGACAGATTTTATGGCTAATTTCCGGCAATTTATCCTGGCAGTTTGAGGAGGAATTCCTTTGGGAATAATATGCATAATTTGCATAAATCATTCTGATAGCATGCATACCAGCATGCAGCCCCAGACAGGAGCTACATCTCTCACTTTGTAATCAAAACTGACTATTTCTCCACCAGCGTGGCTGAGCGCAGTAATAGGCGGCTGGACTCTTTCAAGTCATCAGTGTGAAAATTAGCCTTGAAAAAATCAGAACTCTCTTCCCCCAAAAGATAAATAGGTGGTTAATTTCATGGGGAGGTTTTGTGGATGGCATATCAGTTTCCCTCTCCCTCCCCAAGTGGGATGTGAGGTTCTACAACCCCTCGAACCAAAAGGTTAGTTTATTAGAGATAGTAGCAACCCCAAAGTAGAAACATCAGGGGGAAAAAGATAATAACAAACGTTCTTTCAGTAACAATTAAATCTGTTGCAGCGTGCATAGCAAATACAGTGGCCTTGGATGCTTTCTCGCAGGAGTTTTTTCCTTAAGCGTGCATTTGTCTAAAGAAATGAGGCTGCGGTCAGTTCTGTGTGGCCAACGCCATGATTCAATGTGACGTACAGTGAGGCTGTGCATATTCTTTTGGACTGCCTTCGTTACTATAATCAGGCAGAGTCAAATCGTCTTGTTGGTGACGAAGCCAGAAAAGAACTCTGGTTCCAGAATATGGCCTCTACTGCGGATAGCCACAAGGCACCTGACACGATAGATTTCAACTGGCAGTGCTCTGGCAACAAAAACTTTACACGGTACAAAGGAAAGGTCCAGACTACACTTGTAGGCTGTCTCATGCCTAGGCAAAATGAAGCCGATAACACCATTAAGCATCCAGTGTTGAAATGGTAGCTGACATATGTGATGCCGCCATGCTCCAAATGTACCAAATGGGGAGGGAGGAATATGCAACAGCCACAGCAAGAAAGCAAGCAAAATAAACAGGGAAGTACAGCTGCTGAGATGGCAGGTTTACACTGAGTAGCATGAGCAACACAGTCACATTAGATTGGCTGATGTTTTTTTTCCAGCAAGCATGGCAGCCTGTGCCCGCCGCAGTATCACAAATGACAATTGGCCAAGCGGATCTTATGCAGAAGTTAATCACAATAATGGAGCTCAAAGTGTGGCTTAGTGGTCAGATCATAAATGACAAATCTGTTTTACCTTCCAGTACCAGTTAGGTGGGGGAAGGCAAGCTTGGCTCTAGCTCTGAGCGATCATGCTGATAATCCTTGGATGACAAAAGTAATGAGTCATGTTATGATCAACAAAGGAAGGTGGAGTCTGTGTGGGTCTACTGTAGTTTACCAATAAAGCAGATAAACAAAAAGACATCCCCCCCACCCCCACTCTGCATGTAGTCCCTGTATGAACGCTGGACTTCTGTGCTGAGAAGAATGACAACTGCATGATAAAACGCAGTCTGTACTTGCTGTTGTCATACTTCAGTAGTCACAAGCCAGTGCGCTCCTGTCAGACCAGCTGGGTAGCTTGGGAGGGCTTCCATTCTGCACCATGAGGTACAGTAAATTATCCAGCATGGTAGAGCAACATCTGTTTCTGTGCTAGTGCCGAACAAACAAGGCAATTTAAAGCATACCAAGGGATAACCAAGCAGCAAATGAACATGACCCTCATTTTTCCCTCCTTCTTGCACACATGAGATGCTGAAACTTCCCTGCACAAAAAGGGGCTGTCAGAAAAGTTGACATATTTGCTATGCACAGAAAGAGAGAGAGAGAGAGACAGACAGCCCATAGTATTGTTATTTTTAGAATCCACCCACTTTTCTCTTATATCCTCGGCTTTCAATTCATCCCAGATCCTTTTTTTAAAAGTCGAAGCCGTTTCAATATACTTATAAATATTCAGTCTTTAAACCTAATTTGCTATACTTAGTTCACATGCCTTCAAGCATTTGTCTTCCAATTTCCACTGAATAAATGTGTACTAATGAGAAATAGAGCAAGCTGCCGAGGCAAAGCTGGGCGGCTTGAGCCTGGCCTGCCACCAGCTTGTGATAGGCAGGCAAATTGAGTTAAAATGAAAAGTCTTGTCAGCTGAAATACAACACAGTAGCCAAACAGCAAGCTGTCAATCATCCAGCCAAAACAAGGGATTGCAGGTAATAAAAGGTCATTGTGAATCATTAGTGCATTTGGCTTTCATAAGCAAGTTAATTTTAATTAAACATAATCTTGGTCTGTAACTGTTTAATAAAAAAAACTTACTGCACATAATGCATTGTTAATTTTATAATAAGCATTTAACAGGTAATAGGAACCTTTAAGTATCAGGGTGTATAGTAGGAAAAAATAGTTATTTATGAAATTATTTGGGATTGGTGTTTTCTCCCTCCAATACATAAACAATACTGCATCAGTTGTTGAATACCAGAGACACTTTAAAATTATCTGAAAACTTTCAGACAGAATTTCAATTAAGTCTATTTTCCTCTGTACCAATCACATTCTTGGCAATATCTATAGTTGAAACGCTGCCTTCAAACCAAATTTGGACCCAAAGCCATGGCAATCTTTAGCCCCCAGAATTTCCATCTTTCTAAAAAAACATTAAGAGCATTCTCAGCCACACAAAAATATTTACATGCAGTTCTGCACACAGGTATACAGCTTATACTGATGAGTCATAGCTTAAACCTGATATGGAGGCTGATCCAAACTCACTTGCAATCCTAAAGACAACTGAGTAGATACCATTTAACCACAGACTACAATTGATATTAAAAAGAGAGAATGGTCTATAAGCATGTTTAACTCTAGTCAGATTATTAGGTTAGGTCTTACAAACCATAGTAAGTATTGGAGCTGTAGAGGCCCTGGAAGAAACCTACTACATAAGCTTTAGTCTTGCCCAATAAGAAAATCATTTTGGCAAAGTGGAGAAGCAAATTAATTCTGTATGGTACATGCTCTGTTTTCCCCCCAACCCACATTCTGATATGGGGACTTCTGCCCCGAAGTGGGCAGTTAGTCCAGCCAAAGACTATGAATCATAAAAGCCTTTAGCCTTGGAAAGCAGTGAGCATTTCTGGAAGTCTAGAAAGAAGAAATCCTACATCTGACAATTATGGAGGAAATAGGATATGATAGATAGGACTGCAGGACAAAGATCAGGTCAGAAGTGGCCAGTATTGCTAAAGCTAGCTGGGGCCTGACTAGGTCTTCCCTTCCAGACGTTTCACAATTTGTCTAGATTGTTATGCCTTCAATGTGCCTTCTAAGCTGTGGAGTGTTGTGACCAAAAATTCTACTTCGTGAGCTACTAGAAATAAAGTTGTGAGCGAGCCTACATTTGATTATTGTGCAAATTAGTTTTCTTAGAAGATTGTTACCATAACCTTGTAAAAATCTCAAGCATTATTTAAACATTACAAGTGAAGACAGAAGGCTGGGAGGAATGATGTTTTCTTAAGATCTAAAGAAACAAGCCTCACTAAACATTCTAGGTACCCAGTTTCTTTCATATAAGCAAACCACATTTTATAAGCCTTCTGTAAGAGATACAAGCAGAAGACTACCCCAGTCTCACATGCTGACTTACATGCCACTTAGATTAGACACAGCCCTTTTTCATACAACCAAAATATCCTATACTCTCCCCTAACTCAGGTCTATGGCAATCACATGTATAATAGAGGCAGCTTCTGAACAACCCAGCAGCCTGGAATTAGTCCACTCTGTTCAGCACCTGAGCAAAAAAGTCAGAAAATGGATCTGTACTACTACAGGCATCTCACAGTAGCAAGAGCCTAAATGGAGGTCCTCTGAAAGGGTTCATCATCTCAGTAAAAGCACAGGCACGCAGTACAGGAGAATATAGTGAGTCCTGGCCATATCTACAAGCCTGCCATCCATGTGGATTTTGCCTCTGAGCTACAATGCTCAAGAATCTCTCTGCATTTGAAGGGTGGGAAAAGGACACTCTCTGCTCGCATTCATTTTTTAAGATGACATGCATTTATAAAAACTGGAAGGAAAATGATGCCCTTTCTGGAATTTGCCACCCAATGATGCTTGCTTCATATATTTATCAAGGCAAGACCATTTTTGCCAGAGTAAAAAATTACAATAGTTTTTTCCAAGTAACAGTACAAGCAACTGCTTCCTAGACTATAGTTTTAAGGAAATACTTTAAAATCATCCAGATCACCATACAGTGTATCACTCCACTATCATTTAGCATGATTAATAAAGTGGTATGGATCCAGTATTAAATAACTAAAAAAAATAACTTTTTAAAACAATGTATTTTTAAAAATGGCTTAGTCAGAATTGAATTTAAAGTCTCCTGTTTATATTTATATCTAGTAAATCTAATTAAAACACAATCCCGTGAAATAAATTTTTTTAAATGTCCTTTCATATACAATTTTTATCATTACATAAAAGCAACGTTTGTGATTCCCCACCCCCAATAACATGGTTGCTTATACCCTGCTTTTCATCCAAGATTGGTTCTCTAAGCAGTTTACAAAAGTTAAAATCCATGACATATATATGCATAGAGGTGGTGACTAACTAATTTGTACCATCACTATGCATTAATTTTCTAAATGGTAATGTCTCCTTGTAATAAGATTTAAATATGTAAATTTGTGATGAATGCTCTGCAACTTAGATTTGTAAGTTTAAAGTAGTATTTGGGTGGGAATTACCCACCACCACCACCAAATTCTTAACTGTGACTATATTCACTGTTACCTGCTGTCTCTTTTAATGCTACATAGTAAGATCTTCCATGCTGTGGATCAGACTTGGGCAAAGATTCAAACATGCCTTCCATTTTCTACAGCAGGGAGAAGATGGGGCACTGACAGGAATGGCGGTGTGTGAGGTTGCTTCTAGATGCAGAACAAATTGGAAGCAATAGCCTCCTGTCGTCCCCCCCCCATTTCAGCTTTCTTTACCCCAGGTGGGGGCTGTTCCTGGGCATGGTTGGCGGGCCAAGCAACATAGCCGAAGCCATTGCCAAGCATTCCAGCACCACATCTATGCGGCTGCCCGTGCCTTTCTTCTGGCACACCAGCACTGGGGGGGGGGGCTGGCCAATGCTCAGCAAGAAGGAGCCACTCCTGCTGCCCTGCTGCCTGGCCTTGGCCACTGGGAGGGAAGCCGGCCACTGCCCATGGCCATTCAAGGGGGTGGGCCAGCTGCACACATAGCCAGCAGGTGGGCTCAACCTTTGTTGAGCCAAAAACCCATGCACTACTGACTAAAAATTAACGCACAAGCAAACTGTAGCACAGCTTAATGGGAACACTGCTTATCACCCTACATTCCTGATGTTTGTTCACATAAGTGTGAAATAAACCTTAAAAATAATAATAGTGATTGAAACAAGTTCATCTTGGTTTGACTACGGAGCTCATCCTAACTGTCATAGAAGGCTGATATTCCTTTGCATCTCCATTATTATTATTACTTCCTATATCTGTATCTTGGTGAAATGAAAAGTTTCTGACTTAAAACTCACTGTAAATTTCAATGGATAATAGAACTGCCAATCTTCAGGTGCAACCTGGAGACTTCCTGAAATTACAACTGACTTCCAAACAGAGCTCATTTCCCCTGGAGAAAATGGCTGCTTTGGAGAGTGGCATTAAACCTTGTTCAAGTCCCTCCCCTCTCCAGGCTGCATCCCCCAAATCTCAAGAAACTTCCTAACCCAAAGTTGATGGGTAATAATGTAGATTGCCGTGAAGTTATAGGTAATCTCTTTCTGGATTCTTTGTAAGTCACATATAGCAACAAAGAGTTGACTGTATTATTATGGAGCTTCCCGAAACACAGAGGCTTAGGTGATATATTATTTTCCTGAAATTTGCGTTTTCAATTCTAAAGTTAAGGTGACCACATCCTTGCCAGCCTCATAATGCCACTGAGAAATTATCTTGTGACCAGCTTCCATAATACATATTATGTACACTGTTTGGTGTAGTGGTTTGGTGTAGTTCTACAAAGAATTTACCTGTGCAATTTCCTTGCTTTCTCTCAACTTTTCTATAAAATAATCATATTAAAATTATTCTGTTTGCACTTCATATCTCTTCTTGCTGAAAGGTATCTATATATCTATGAGCTTTTGTGTGAAATGACTTTACAAAAAATACACAAATTATCATTTTATCTTTAGGAAGTGACATACTATGCCAATATTCTGAATAACATTTTTCCAGGTTCGCTAAAAAACCCAGGGCTCTACTGGTAGCAGGAGCTCCTTTGCATATTAGGCCACACACCCCTAGTATAGCCAATCCTCCAAGAGCTTACAGAGCTCTTCTTACTGGGGCTACTGTAAGCTCTTGGAGGATTGGCTACACTAGGAGTGTGTGGCCTAATATGCAAAGGAGCTCCAACTATGGGCTTTTTTTAGGGGAATTATTAAAACTTTCTAACATCCAGTGTTTTAGATAAAAATACTACATTGGATCAAAACCAATTGAGAAAACACATAAATCACTTGAATTTGTTTTAGAATAGATACAAATGATGTTTAAAAAACATGTTGATTTGGACAAATCTGGAGAGTAAACTCATTTTTTGTTAACTGAAGAGACACAGAAAGACCAATAGCAAATGCTCTACATTCTGTGGTGGCCCAATATTGTAACATAAGGGAGTCATGTGTTGCTGAGTCATCAAATAATTACATGCTCCTTTTCTCTCGAATTGGATCCTATGGCCTGCTGCCTTACACCTGGTGGTACTTACCACTGTGACAAGACGTCAGGATGAGGCTTTATGTGCTGGAGGAAAGTGTTCCTGCTAGCAGAACAGACTGTGGGATCTAATCCTGATTCTGGGACTGCATGGGGAGACTACTGCTTGGTACCCAGTATGGAAATTCTTGAAATATACTTGAGCACTTGAACTAAGGTCACACTCTTAAGCTTCACATGTAATTAATTGAAAGCAGTGAGATTCTGAATCAGTTCAAATAATCACAAAGGTAACAGGGTACAGTCCTCACGGTGCTGTACTGTTTAAGAATGCATGCAAGGGATTGTATTTTTAAAAGCAAAATTTCACAGCACTCTGAAAGTTTACTTATCAGACAAACGACACTAGTTTTCTTTGTCATTTGTTATTTTTTCCACTTGTGGGGACATTTTAACATAGTAGATTTTCAAAAAGCAATTTTCCACATACATTATGAAATCACAAAAACTGTAAGAAGTCTACCATACATTCTTATGACAATTTTATTGCTTTCATTTCCTAATAAGTAACTTTTTTGGGGTAAAATCAGGTTAATCCCCAAAAGTTAGTTTATCAAGAAAAATGTTCTACCCATTCTTCCAAGTAAATATTTCAGGACTGGGTGCAAGATTCCTCCCTAGCACTCTACACACATTTCTGTGGTGTAAAGAAATATTTTAACTTGCATCTCTGGGCTGAGTTAGTAGATAGATTAGGAAGCAGACTCTGCTTCAGCTGCTAAAAGAATGAAGGCTATCGTTGTAAAATGTAATTATATTTTGAGAGTAAATTGATTGTTGAAACTACTTTCCTTTCAATTTTCTATTGCATGAACGTATTTGAAATGCATTACCACTTCAGCAGATGTTCAGAATCAAACTTAATAGGCATAAACTTTTTGTAAATAACTGCAAAGCTTTGATTCAGCCTTTTGCATACCTTGCCTAGTTAATTACCTGGGCTTTTTATGTTTACATGCAGTGAGAGTATCTCCAGCTATAAACTACATAATTTATAATTGATGTAAATGGTTGTTATTATGTCAATTAAGCAGCTGCGTTCTCCACCTTCTCACTAAATAGAATGAGTGATAAACTGAGTTTACAGGGAGATACCTACTTTTCTTCAGGAGGGATAAAATAAATTACCTAGGTAGACCAGGTTGTCCAATTGTTCTCTGGTGAGGCGGATGTTGCATCCAGGCCCTCTCTCTTGACCTGTTGACTGCAGCAAATGGTCAATTTCGTCACGCACCACTGCAAGAGCTTCTGGGTGCCGCAGAAGATAATACACGGCCCAGAATGTAGCTGGAATCGTGTTTCCCACAGAGGCCCACATGAAGGCAAAATGATGTGCTGGGAGAAAATAAGTGAAAAGGAAGATTAATAGCGTTTATTACACTGATTAGATTTGCAGTGTGCTAATTAAAAGATGTTAGGACACAGACCCAGCCAAGGATCAGTGAATGCTAATGAGGACCAATAGGCTTCTGAAGTCTAATTTTCTGCTTAATGAGAATAGTTTGAAATGTAATTTCAGGGTGGGGGTGGGGGTGAAATAAGGGGAGGAAATGCAGCTCAGTTATAATCTCTCTCATTATCACCATTAAATATCTTGTTTTACCACCTCAGCCAAAAAAAGAGAGAGAAAATCAATTATCATACAGGGTTGTTTCAGAGTAAAACATTTTATCATTAGCCAATTAGAAAAAACATTAAAAATGTTCAAGGTCGCCATTTTGCCATTTTATTTCAAAGGTCTCTAGTAAATTATCTGATTCTAGACAAGCAATCATTCAAAAGTTTGCTACCTGCTTTGTCGTAATCTCTGAGCACCTCATATCTCTCAAACATCTCTTTTCTGTCTTCAATCAGTTCAGAAACTCCCAGCCAATTTGCAGTGTTGGTAGGTAAAAATACATCAATGAGTTCTTTCCGGATCCTCTTGGTGGCTCCTAACAATTCAATTGGAATGTTTGCAGCTAAGTAGGAAAAGCTGGCATCAAACTTGGTAAATTTTTCTTCAATTGCACCAATAACGTTGTGGCCATCTGCACTAGGATCTCTTCCATACAGTGTTATAAAACTGGCTTTGAACATTACAGAGCAGCAAAACTTGTATAGTTTTCCCACTTTCCAATCTGTTGCTTGAGAAAATTGCGTATTAAATATCCATTGGAGGTTTGTCATCATGTTGTCAGAGAGTGCATCCAATGGCTTGCCTAGAAGGAATTGGTAATTCCTATGCACATTTTCATTTAGGCCTGGGAAATCCCCTTTTAATACAGATGGATAATCAAATGTTCGAGATGCCAAGGAATCAGCAAATTCTTGAAATTCCAGATACTTGCTATTTTTGGTCACAGAACTATACAGCAGTGGGTCCATTATAAATGTAATATATCTGCCTGAAGGAAGAAAAAAAGTGGTTAAACTCAGTATGACTTTTAATTCATTTTATTCTTCTTCTACCTTTCCCCCAAGAAAGGTACCTTTCCTTCTCAATTTATCCTGATGACAAACTTGTGAGATGGGATACGTTGAGAGATGGTGGGCCCACATGACACAGGTAGAATTCGACCACAGGACAGTCCTAGTATGATGTTCTACCGAATACACCACACTGACTGTCTTGAAAGAGCCATTTAAGTCAACAATTCTTTTCCTAATGGTTAACTCCTCATTGAAAATCTTGTGTGACTGGTGCAGATCAAACATTATCTTGCAAACTGTGAGAAGCATTCAGCTACAAGGTATGGCTAATATTAAAAAAACCCTATTTGCATACAGATTTATTTGTAACTGGGCCTCTATTATGGATTGCACCAAATGATGTCAAGCAGTGTAAGAATAAAGGATTGTGTCACAAATTGAGTATTTGCATGTTTAAACAAAAGATTTAATTTCTGCAGCAGCACTCTTCCAAATATAAGCTACACATGTCTCAAGTTTGTAGGCCTTTTCTCCTGGCTCACGGTGGCTTACAGGTATTAATTAAAACATTACAAATTAAAACCAAATAAAATAACCCCCATATACCTCCCCCACCAAAGATGCCTGCTGTTCAAACCCCATCAAAAGCACTGCCAATAAAAGAGTTTTGCCCCAAACTGTTTTGCCCCAAACTGTTTAGACTATTTTTTACTACATTTGTTTCCTGGCTTCATCCCAATCTTTTACAATGAGATCATCTTGAAGGCACTTTTCATTGCAGGCATCAAAGTTGTGACCAAAAGACTGAAAATACTACATTCTGCTCTGGTATTTAACAAGCTGATTTTGAATGCTATTAACCTGAAGATGTCAGCTAGCATCCCAACTTTGAGCACTCAGGGTAAACAATTTAAGATTTCTTTAAAAATTAATTAATATTAATTTAAACCATCTGCCCACCATCTGCTATTTTCGGATGAAAAATATGAGCTGCTTTCTTTGTGAACTTCACTCCAACGTTTTGGAAAGCATTTCCCAATTTTTATACATTTAAGTATCAACATAATTCAAAGCAAGCCATCCTCCAGACATGGATAACTAGTCTACAATCACCCTTATTCTGAACACATTAGTTTAGGACTAAGATACTAAGAGTGTCTAAAATAAACCCACAATCTGTACTATCCTAGAAATCTACTAGATTTGTTTCTAAGTAAATGAGTTCAGAATTGCACTCAGAGTGTCTTAAAACATGCTCATTTTATGCAATCAGGTTTAAAAAATAGGGCCTTACTCAGAACATGCCAGGCAATGAAGGTGTCAGACATCAACACTTCTATTCATCTGATGATTTTTGGTTGATGGCTGCCAAAAACCAAGCTTTACTTTGCTTTCAAAGTCAAAATCAACACAATGAAAAAAGTGAAAGACTTAAAAATGCAGTATGTACAGAATTAGAATACAGAAAATATTACCTGCATACATACCACAGTAAACAACCACTCATTTTTTTTAATTTTTAAAGAAAATAAATTCAGCACAACCCTGTGTCTTCTTAAGAGTAAATCCCATTGAGTTCAATACTTACTTTTATGTAAGTGTGCATGCGATTGCAGCATTTTACATTCTAAAAATTAATGAGAAACAGTAGCAACCCCTGTACAGAGGGAAAAACTGAATACTACATGAAGCTACGACTGGAATCCCTATGCACTCTTGCTTGGAAGTAAATCCTCCTGAACACAGTGAAACTTACTTTTGAGTAACTATGTATATGATAATGCTAAAATATTAATTGGTTTCAAAGGAAATTATTTCTAGATAAGGGCATAGGTCAAAATCACTAAGTGTATTTGTTTACATATCAGCAACTGTCCCACCAGTGAGTAAAATCCCTTTCCCAAGCATTTAAACCAGTGGTTCTCAACCTTCCTAATGCCGCGACCCTTTAATACAGTTCCTCGTGTTGTGGTGACCCCCAACCATAAAATTATTTTCGTTGCTACTTCATAACTGTAATTTTGCTACTGTTTTCCGATGGTCTTAGGCGACCCCTGTGAAAGGGTCGTTTGACCCCCAAAGGGGTCGCGACCCACAGGTTGAGAACCACTGATTTAAACCAGTGACATGTTACTGACAAGACCTGCAGAATTCAAAAGGTGAACAATAATACACACTACTGCAGATCTTTTTTGCAGCCCACACCTTATTTTTTGGCCATCAAGTCACAGCTGACTTATGGCAACCAGATGGGGTTTTCAAGGCGACATGCTTGGAGCTCATTCGCCATTACCTACTTCTGCCAACACAACCCTGGTATTCCTTGGACATCTCCCTTCTGAATACTGACCAGGGCCAACCCTGCTTAGCTTCCAAGATCTGATGTGACTGTGCTAGCCTGGGCTATCCAGGTCAGGGCTGACAACTTTTAGGATAGGGAAATAAGTGTAGTGCATAATTTAAGAATGGGCTATTTTGTTTTGTATTGCACATCTTAACAGCCATCAGACCAGTATCTCTTTTATCTTCATGCACAAATCCTTCTCAGCAGCTGATACCTACTAGCTAAATTGTAGCTTTTCTTGGCAATTTTGCAAAGTCATTTTATTGTTCATTTAAAATGTTTCTATGTTGCCTGGCCACACAAACTCAAGCTGGCTCACATGTCAACAATAATGGTAAAGCCAAACACTACCAGTAGTAATAACTAGTAGTTGTGTCTCCTTTTTTCTCTTGTTTGGGAGAGACCTTTTGTCAACCCACAGATAAAGCTTTGTGAACAAATCTTACATTTTCTATACAGCGAGTCAAATGCAAACCCCACCCGCTCCCACACTGAGTCAAATGCTCAGCCAGCTGAGTCTCATTCAGAAAATACCTCAAAAAAGTTTTACTTCATGCCTCAAATACCAAAAGCCAAGTCAACACTTAACTCAGAGCTCCTGTCAGGCCAGGTATGGGAGAGAATTTCTGTACCTGCCCAGGAGTACATGGGATCAGACCTCATGTCTTCCTAAAGGAGCATGCTTTCAGTATTAGATACATATTGGACTCTCTCAGTGACAGTTTAATGACGTTCTTACAAGTCAGGCTATGTCTGCTGATGCTGACTGAAATCCTTATTTCTGTGGGATATGAAGAGACATGGCTACATGGGAGACTCATGTGAAATCTCTTGACTACCTAGTAAGGAGAGTTAGCCTTTTTTGTTTAATTGCATGAAAAACAGCAAGAAAACAAAACTCATGAAGGCAAAAACCTTAGATCCCCCCCCTTTATTGACAACACTGCTGATCCACCCCCAGTCTGTTGACTTCTGTTACAACCCCTGTTAAGAATGACTTCTGATCACTTTGCACTGCAAGTTGATAGATACGGAAAATTCTGACTATAAGACAATCCAGCAGTCTTGGAAGCAGCTAGTGCATTAACACATATTGACCTGGAAGTAAATCACAATGAAACCGCTGGGATTTACTTTCAAATTCCTGTGGAAGACAAGAGTGTAAAGTGATTTATATTAATTTGTCTTCTCTTAACTGGCTTATGAACTGCAGCGTAACAGATTACTGCACCAGCAAAAAAATGATTAGAATGTCTGTAGCAGTGGCACGTTGTCACAAACCAGGCCGTCACGCTGGAGCCCTGACATCTATACCTGCAGTACAAAACACATAATTTGGATTTTAGTCCTATTTATTTCAAATTCAAATCAGGATCTGGAAGGGACAATGTGCTTGTTTGTTGAAGAGGTAATGAAAGGACTAGCTTTTCATACAATATGCACTAACTTCACTGTAAATGCTGCATCTGACAAAAAGGGCTCTAGCACATGTAAGCTTACGACACAATAATGTTACAGTCTTTCAAGAGCTACAGGATATTTGGTTGTTCCTGTTATCACTGGTAACCTTTTGAAATACTTCAGAATATTTGCACAGAAGCCAGCCTGGCCTTGTTAGAAGCAACAAAACAATTTTTCAGAATTCATAATGCTGTTGCCCAGGAAGATCAAGTAGTACAAGGTTGGGTTTTGAAGTCATAGCATATAGAAACAACTATTGGGGGGGGGGAGAAGGAAGGCGATTCCATTTATGTAATAGTGCTCTTATTAGGAAGATTTTGCTGAACTGCTGACAATGATGTACAGTAGCGATTCGCTGGAATGACGTTCAGAGAAAACGATTCTGCTGCACCACCACACAAAACCAATTAGAGAACTATTTTCTGCGACAGGTCAGGAATTTACATTGTTTCTCATAGAAAGATGTGCTTTTTAATTTCTTTATTAAGATGACATCCACGTCCCTTAAGACTTTTTGGAATGACAATCATTTGCTCATCACATGGGGAAGTACAATCAGTGAAATCGCGTTACCGGTGCAGGGCAATGCCAGAAACTCCAAGCATCGTTCTGCATTTTCCAAATGAACTACTCCAGGAACCAATAATTAAAACAATATATATTGGCAGATTTTTTTGACAGAATCTTTGGCCATAAACCAAAGGGAAAAAGTAATGACAGTATACATGGGCACACACGTGCACGCACACACAGCAGTGCCAAAGATATTTTAAGCTCTGTACACAACATCAATTCTGTCAATTGTAGAGACAACATGAACTGCCCTTCATAGCAATAAAGGTAATGATGTACAGTGGTTCTTACAGCACAGAGTTCGCTACATTTTCTCCTTTATGAATGTTCAACATTCAACACCTTCAGTATTAACAAAAATGGGGAGATTAAAACGGTAAGTGTGTCATGAAGACATAAACAATCTAGTATGCCAAAATAAGAAATAACACTATCTATAACTCAGTCCATTCTCCTAGTTCATAGCAGTAGGTGAAAAGGTGAAATTCAAGTTGTAAATAAATCCTGTTCCTTTTTACTGCTGCACACACCATGATTACCTTAACAGAGAAATGAAAATAATAGCAGATATGCCTTTAACATACACAAAAAAGTTGACCACTTGACAGTGGTTACTCTTTTTGTATATGAAAAAATATGTCTGCTATTATTTTTATTTCTTTGTTAGGATAATATACTTATATTATGTTGAAATTGATGTAACATTTACTGCCCTAACTTGCCTAGCTCCTTGGTATAAATCATTTAACGTCAACCATTCTAGATCTACTTACTTAGCCAATATTTCCAATCACAACCTCAGAGTGTCTTTTACTGCTTTGTGTTTTCAAACTATGCAAACAACTCTTCTGGCTGGTCGTTATTCTCATATTCCAACGGAGCATTGCATCTGGATTGTGGATCGCTCGCAGCTGAGAACTGTCCTCATTGTATTATATCTTGTCCATTATATAGTGCACCCAGAGATAAATTTTTGGCTCGAGTTTTATCTGCTATAAATGCATACTCTGAAAATGAGATTGTGTTTATGTTATCAGACAATGATATTTACGTATTTTACAGAGTTTCTTTGTTTGCCCTTGTGGCCAAGATTAGATCCAGGGTGGTATTGAATAGGGTAGCTTCACGATTTTCTGCTTGGATCAGTCTATTTTATCTTACTAACTAATTTAAATTAATTTTAATATCTGTTCTTAAACTTTTATTTGTTAATGTACTATTTGGTTTTGCAAATTTGTAATGGCCAATAGCTAAATGCAATAAACCTTTATTGACTTATTGGCCCTAACTTGCCTATATTTAGAACAAATTTAGAGGAAGGAATGATGGTCTTAAAATGAATTTCTCAATTGTTATTTCATAATTTGTCCTTACCAACGATTCAGTGTTGATCTCTTAAGAATATATTGGAAAGTGCCAAAAAAGTTCAGTGGAGGGGCGAAGCTCTTCTTAGAAAAATGCTCAATTGCATGTTTTAGTCTGAAAGTAGACAAGACTACCGGATGCCTGTTTTCACATATGCTGGATGCAAACTTTGTCTTCATTGTACAATAAAACAGCTGAAATCCTGTGCACAATTAGGGTGTTTAAATCCTGAAGACAGCAATACTTAAACAGTCTTGTTAACTGTAGCCCACATTATAAGGAATAGGAAAGCATGTAGTCTTATTTTGCATCCCATACATGCACTAGATTTCCTAAGATTTTATAACTCTTCTGCGTGCACGTGTACCAAATGCAGAATTAAGATACAAACTGCAGATCACTATACAGTACCAGTCTGCATTGTTCTGCATTTATTAACATGTGTGTACAGAGCGATGCATCATTAGAGAAGTAGCTTCTGTGTTCTCAGCCTAATGTATTAATATGTCAGTCATTTTTCTATGCTACTGTCAACTTCACTGCAAAAAGAATCAGACAAATAGTCCGTACTTGGGGGGGGGGGAACCTTAGCCATAGACTAGATGTGAATCAATAGTGTTGCTCTGTAGATGATTTCATGAATCCATTTTGCTGAGAGAACGCTTAAAATGAGCAAGCATTATTTACATTTTGTACAATGGGTATGCAAAATATCCTGCATAGCCATGTATCCATAGTACACTTATATACATATACACAACAATACAGCTATTCTTGAATATTCTATGACTTGTGTCTGTTGAAGAGTAGCTTCCCCCTGAGTTTCTAACACAGACTGTGATCTGGTACAGAAATGTGCTGTGAACATATAAATACAAACCTTTGAGCATACTCAAATTAACACTGGGGATCCAGCCTACATATGTAAGAGATACGTACAAACACTCTGTATTCCAGATCAGACCATTGATGCATCTAGGTCAATGCCATCTATCCTGGCTGGCAGTTGTTCTCCAGGGTCTCAGGCGGACAAAGACATTTCCCAGCACCTGCTACCTGGTCTACATATGAAGCAGAATGAAGTGGGAATGAGGTGGCAGAGGATGGTGGTAGCAACATGGACTGTGTGAATTTGGACTGTAGGTGAGGGATTCATTTTTTTTTAATAATCCCTAATAAATAGTATACTAGCACAGTGCACAAAAATGCTCCATGTACACACTGATTATTTTGTTTGTAGGAAGTTTTTGTATAGGGGAGTACTGTAAACATGTCACTCCCTACCCATAGCCTGAAGAGCTACAGCTCATTCTGCCTCTTCAAGATTATATCACCTTATTCTGCTGATATTCTTAATATTCTTTCTTCTTTGTTTTGAACTGGAGATGCCAGGGAATGAACATGGAACCTCCTGTATGCAAAGCATGTTTATTACTACTATTGCTATTATTTATACCCCACTTTCCTCCTCAATGTGAATAGGGTTGCCAAGTCCCCGCTGTATGTACAGTGGGGGACTCCAGCCCCGTTCCGGGGTTTTCCCTCGGATGACTGCGGCCCCGCCCCTGGTGCGCCCGGCGTGGCTGTGTCACTTCCGGGTGATGTGCTGACACCAGGCACGTCACATGCTTTGTGGGTGGGGTTCCCCCTGGGGCCCGATCCGCCAGTGGCGCGTAATGGGCCTCTGGGGTGGGGGTTTCCCCGCCCCCCGGGGGACTTGGCAAGCTTAAATGTGAACCTAAAGCAGCTTACATTCTTCCCTTTTCTACCTTACCCTACCAATAGCCACCCTGTGAGGTAAGTCAAGTTGACAGAGAGTGATAGATCCACGGTTACCCAGTAATCTTCTACAGGAGAGTGTGGATTCAAACCTGGTTCTTCCATATGCCTTATTCATTTATTTATTTATTGAATTTCACCCTGCCCTCCCAACCTCAGGGCAGCTTACATAAAAACAGATTACATTAAAACATACATTACAATTAAAAACAAGCGTAAAACCATTATAAAGTGCTAGTGATCAATGTTGTTCATTTGATGGTGGCAGCCATAATTCAGTATTCTTAACTCCCAGTCAGCTTGCATCAGCTCGCAGTGTTCATTTTGATTGTTCTTACAGTGCTTCATGTCCTTTAGGCTGTTGGTGGCAGTTTCCAGGATCCAGGGCCCTCTCACATTCAGCCATCCATTGTTCATTATTGGTGGTGGTGGCAGCTCCCAAAAGCCTGGTGGAAGAGCTCCATTTTACCGGCCCTGTGGAATTGTAGGAGGTCCCGCAGGGCCCTGATCTCCTCCAGGAGCTCATTCTACCAGGATGGGGCCACCACCAAGAAAACCCTGGTCCTGGTTATCGACAGCCTAACCTCCTTAAGACCTGGGAGGGCCAGTTGGTTCTGAGCCCCTATCGCAGTGCTCTCTGGGGGACATGTGGGGAAAGACGGTCCCTCAGGTATGTAGGTCCCTGACCATATAGGGCTTTAAAGGTAAGAGCCAACACCTTGACACAGATCCGGTATGCTATCGGCAGCCAGTGCAGTGCCTTTAGCACAGGCTGTATGTGCTTCTGTCCAGAGAGCCCCATCAGGAGCCTGGCTGCAGTGTTCTGCACCAGCTGCAGCTTCCGGATTTGAGACAAGGGCAGCCCCATGTAGAGAACATTACAGTAGTCCAATCTCGAGGAGACCATTGCATGGATCACTGTTTCCAGGTCGTGTTCAAGAAAGGGAACCAACTGTCTGATCAGCTGAAGATGGTAAAAGGCTGATTTGGCAGTGGCTGCTACCTGGGCCTCCATTGTTAAGGAGGCATCCAGGAACACTGCCAAACTTGTAACCTCCGGTGCTGGCACCAATGGTGCCCCATCGAAAGTCGGGAGCAGGATCCCTAACCCCAGCCCACTCTGACTCAGGCACAGGACCTCCGTATTCATCGGATTCAGTTTCAGTCAGCTCAGCCTAAGCCAACTAGCCACGGCTTGTGGCACCCAGTCCAGATCTTCCAGTTTGGAGTCAGACTGACCGCCCAACAGCAGATAGAGCTGGTGTCATTTGCATACTGGTGACAACCCAGCCTATGCCTCAGGGCAATCTGGGCATATAGATATTAAAAAGCATCGGGACAGCACTGCCCCTTGAGGAACCCCACAATCCAGTGGGTGCCTTCAGGACAGCTGTTCCCCTAGTGTCTCCTTTGTCCCCGACCTTGGAGAAAGGAGACAAGCCACTGTAAGGCCAGCCCCTGAATTCCAACGTTGGTGAGGTGGTGGGTCAGTAGCTGATGGTCGACCATGTTGAACGCCACTGACAAGTCCAAGAGCACTGCTAATCCACCTTGATCCAGATGCCTCCAGAGGTCATCCGTGAGGGTGACCAGTGCCATCTCTGTCCCATGGCCTGGGTGAAAGCCAGACTGGAAGGGATCTAAAATGGAAGTGTCTTCCAAAAAGCCCTGTAACTGAACCGCCACTGCCCTCTCTATTATCTTGCCCAAATAGGGCAAGTTGGAGACCGGCCGATAGTTGACCAATTTGGCTGGGTCTAGAGATGGCTTTTTCAAGAGAGGGTGGACCACTGCTTCCTTAAGTGCTTCGGGGAACAGTCCCTCTGAAAGGGACTTGTTGATAATCTCCCACAAGGCACCTTAAAACCCCTCATGGCCAGCTTTAATTAGCCATGAAGGGCACGGATCAAGGGAGTAGGTGATAGGGCAGACAGAAACAATTTGTTGACTTCCTCTAGGTTGAGTAGACCGAAATGATCCGTAACTTGACCAGAAGACATGCATGGAGCCTCGAGTTCACTCACTGTATCAACTGTAGTGGGAGGTCATGGTGGACCAACAGGAGTTTATCTGCAAAGTAGCTCGCAAAGGCCTCAAAGCCAATGGCCAATTCCCTAGCATTTGGTTTGTCTTGTGGCAGAGTAGTAATGGACCGAATCATTCTAAACAACAAAGCTGGGCGTGAGCTTGCAGACACAATCATAGCCATATAGTACTCTCTTCTTGTGGCTTTGATTGCCATCTCATAGGATCTCATAAATGTCCTATAAGATGTTCTTGTAGCTTTGTCGCAAGTACGCCACCACTCTCTCTCTAATTGTCTTAGTTCTCACTTCATCAGCTGCAACTCCTGGGTAAACCATGGAGTGAGCCTAGAGCGAGGGTGCAGAGGACATTGGGGAGCTATCTCGTCAATAGCTGTTGAGAGTCGGTTATGCCAATCCTCTACAAGCTCGTCTAATGAGCCACCAGGGGGCACTGGATCCCGGAGAGCTATCTAAAGCCGCATCGGGTCCACTTGGGTGCACAGGTGAGCAAAAATGGGCTCACTGCCCAAACAGGGTCGGGGTGAGATATTCAGACGGGCCTTCAGTGAAAGGTACTGCCAAAGCAGTAATCCAGTCCACTGTAACCCAGTTTGGTGTAGTGGTTAAGTGCGTGGACTCTAATCTGGGAGAACCGGGTTTGATTCCCCACTCCTCCACTTGCACCTGCTGATGTGACCTTGGGTCAGTCACAAGCTCTGGCACAGCTGTCCTTGAAAAAGAGCAGTTTGTGTCAGAGTTCTCTCAGCCCCCCCCCCCACCGGGTGTCTGTTGTGGGGAGGGGAAGGGAGAGGAGTTTGTAAGCCGCTCTGAGACTCCAAGTGAAGGGTGGGGTATAAATTCCTCCTCCTCCTCCTCCTCCTCCTCCTCCTCGAAGACCAAATCAAGCATGTGCCCAGCCCAATGAGTGGGAGTTGTTATAAATTGGGAGAGTCCTAGTGCTGCCATGGATGACACCAGGTCCGTTGCCTGAGTGGAGGTCACATCATCAGCATGGACGTTGAAATCAACCAGTACTATCAGTCTAGGGCGTTCCAATGCCCAGCCCGATGTGGCCTCCACCAGGGATGGTAAGTTATTGGCCGATGTGTTGTTCCGCTTTTCAGCCATGGCTTTCCCCCCACACGGTGCGGGTAATGTGGTTTAATAAATATTGGTTTCATAAAGATAGGTATAATGTTTCACGTGCAAGAATATACAAATGCATCAAGATTCTAAATACAAGTTTCTGCAGACTATCAGCTGGGAAAACCCATCACTACCATGCTTTGTTTGCGAACATTTTAAGGTATGCGTTTGGAAGCAGAATGTTGGACTAGAAGAATCTTGATCCAATTTAGGTAGGCAGTTTTCATGTTCTTATGCATACAAAATCAGAAATTGAACATCTTCATTTTTACTTTGCCTACTAAGAAGTCTCTATGAGATAACATGTTTCTCACCAGCAATATGCACTGTAAACATATCACCATATTTTTGTTGCAGAGTCAGCAATAACTTGGAAGGATCTTCTCGAAAATCCAAGGCCTTTCCCAAGAAAGGAATCCAACCATTGATTAATGGAGGCTCTCCGGGTCTCCTATAAAGAACAACAAAAAAGAAAATATAGTTAATTCATATATGAATCATGCCAACATGATGTCATTGAATTCAGTGATGCACAAGCAGAATGGACTTAGTGCAATTCTGCTTGCACAAGATCTTGTGCAATACCTAGTGCTTTCTCGTTTATATATTATATTGCCCTGAAATTGGTTGCATACGATCTTGCACAAGCAGGAATTCACATGGGGAATACATAAATTGTATAAGCAGCCACCAGGGTCATTTTCTTGCATTTCTGCTTTACCAAGAGCTCTAGCACAAGAGGAAATTTTGCACTGGATCCAACCTATTAGCATTCTATTGATCAGGTACAGAGGCTTGGATCCAATGAACTGTGACAATAGCTCTGTTAACAGAATATGTTTTCACCTTGACGTTGTAGCCCCCTGTGCCCCCAAAGAGCCACTCTCAGGATATGGGGACCTTCTGGAATAATGTGGCTTGCAGGCAGTGCAGCAGGAACTGGTGGAACCTCCTTTTGTTGCTTAAGCACATGATTTCTGTTTCTGTATGGGCACATTTGGATCCAAGCCAGAAGCCCTCATCAAAAGCTCTTTGGATGTACTGGTGCACACATGGAGGTTCTAAATCTGCAGGGTTTCCACACATATTTAATGTCAGGAACATCTTGAAGCATGTGAAAGAGAAGCATTGAAGGGATGACCTAGACGTGGAATAGTCAACGTGTGTCAAAGTAGCTGACTGCATAGTCAATGTGTGTCAAAGTAGCTGAGAATGTCTTTAGTTGGTGGCTGGACCTGCCTGCTTGGCTGCCAGGGCCTTTGGTTCCCGGTAACTGGTTCATAAATGTTATCACAACTAATCAATGGCCCACAATCTTTCTAGCATTTTAAGTTGCACGTAAAATGTACAAATACATATTAACAGATTCCTTGGTACTTTAAGCAAATAATGTTATGTACCTTCATTGAAAAAATAAAAAGACAATATGATTTCTATTAAAAAGTGTATAAGCCACACAAATTAGGCTTTTTAATGAATCTGAATATATACCAACATATTAAACTATCTTGTTTGCTTTTAGTTAAAATCTTGCTTTGATTTCTGTATTTGATTTCATACAAACAGAAACCAAGTCTCATAGAAAGGATTAAAACATTTTTTAAAAAAACGCCAAAACTCTGATGATGTAGCCCCATCTGGGAATGTGAATTGTACTACAGAACAACTCATTGTGATTAATCACAAGATATTTACTAGATTGAATTTAATCAAAGATCAAGGGATCACAAGCTTTATTACCACCATACATGGCACAGAAATGTACATGGCTGGATTAACCCTGTCTTGGCATCTCATGAAATGTTAGAAAAGATTAAAAAAATAACAGGGCTTCCCAAAAGTTTTTTGTTTATTATCTAAAATACCACTTCTGAAGGAATCCATGTCTCTAAACTGAAGTTTTTCTCTGTTTTGTTTATGCAAAATGATGTTTTCCACAAATGACGATAGCCATAATTCTGCATACTGGCTACTAAAATCCCATCTATGTGTGTTGGACCACATGTAGGACTGCAGCCAATAAGAATTTGTGTTTTGTACTAAGGAACCAGACTGCAAAAATAAATGCTAACATGTGAACATACGAAGTGCTGTAAGTAAAGCCTCTGATAAGCCAGGCAGGGTGGAACTAAGGGAGCAGCTGGACACCAGCCTTTCCCTTTCCCCTGCTCACCCCTGCTGGCCAGCTGATAGCTTTAAGGAAGCTTTTGCCTGCAGCCTGCAGTAAGACACGAGAAGGTAAGCACAGCTCAGTGGAAACTGTTTTCAGTCCTAATCTTATTCTCCCCACAACTGTTCTGCGATGTGGGTCACTATCGTTCTTACATTAAAGATAAAACAACAGAGGCCTGTTTAAGAACAACCAGTAAATTAATGGCTGAGTTCCCCACAATATTAGCCTCTCAGAACAAATTTTTTGTTGCTGGTTGTGCTCTAAAATTGAAACATGATCTTATTTATTTATCTGGATATTTATATCCTGCTTTTCTCCCCAGTGGGGACCCAAAGCAGTTTACAGCTCTGTTGTCTCTTGCCTTCAAAACCCCATAGGGTCGCCATAAACCAGCTGTGACTTGATGGCATAAAATAATCTAAAACACTGTAGCCTACAGACATGGACTGAGAAATGCCAACAATAAGATTCTCAATTTCTACAGAACTACAACATCAGAACGTTTTAGCAGCAACTCATGTCTGAAGTGGCACCTTGGATACAGAAAACTTACTAGTGGTTAATTCATGCAATGGCAAAATGGAAGGAAGCAGAACTTACATGGAAGCATCTCTTAAGCATTATGGCGGTCCATGCACAGCCTACAGCTAACCTCTCAAAGCTACTGACTTATTTGGATGGTACACCTGCTATTAGTTTTGGTGGCCTGCTTTCACTTTTAGAGTTGGACACTGTATTGCTTAAGTAACATTGTGACAGATATTTAGATAGCCTGTCTGTCATATTCTAATTTAATGCATGTAGTTTCTCCCTCCCTGCTCTGTCATTTGGTCAAAAGCTGTATTCTTCACAGGCTTTCCGCAGGGTAGAAAGGACTCCGCTCAGAAATCCAGGAGGAAATTAACTTAATGCTCCAAGTCTGTGAGATCACGTCAGGGAGACATCTTGCCATCACAGAGATGTGAGGGGTCATCGTTTGCTTCAGACATGCTTAACTCAGTGGCAATAAGCTTAATACGGCTAAATACCATGTCAAAGCTCTGTGTACTGGTACAACGATACAGCTTACTGACCCACAGTAGGTTGATAACAGAAATGCATCTTCATTTCTGTCTTTACTTTGCTTAGGAAGATGGAGGTCATTTTAATGACTTATGGCTCTCTGCTGGCTGAGTGGAGATGGCAAAGTACTACATCTATATACCAATAATAAAATAATATAGTAGCCTCTATGTGCACATGAATGAAGTGTTTCACTACACACAGCTGAAGTTGTATAGCATTTGGTATATTCTACACTGTCTTATTATTTCACACTTCTTTAAATGCAAAATCCATCTATTTAACACAGAATTTTGAGGCAATAATGATGTAATTTTTCTTAGAGAATATTTTGAGGAAGACGTTGGTTTGATAGTCTGAAAAGTGCTCTAAATAGCAGCTGCAGCAAGATGTACCATGTAAAGTAACACAGGGGGCAAAGAAGGATGCAGTTCAACTATAGATATAATACACCTTTGAAATATCCTCTCAAAAGCCCAGGCTTCATAGCCTTCTTATGCAGTTGTTCGTCATGATTCAAGCACAGTTGTTATTACTCAATGCAGAATGGGAGTAACCCTGACTTCATGCTTAGAATATTAGTATTATGAATTCTCTGTACTGTAAAGATAAAAAGGGAAATACACCACACATTTTTTTTAGTTTTAAAACAAATATACACTTGAAATTTTTAGTGCACAAGCGTAAAAGGAGAAATGATTTAACTCAAATATTTCAGAGTCATTTACAAATAGCTGTTTGGTATGTGTAACTATAAACAAACTTATGGTACTGTAACATCACAATTCAAGAAACAAATCCCCCCCCCCGAGTTTTCATATACATTTCCATGCAGATAATATAGTTTCTTCTGCAAATTTAAGGACTAATCTTGATGAGAGTGTCTTTACAGGATAATTCTGCTGGGCAATAAAGTGAGCTCTGACTCTCAAAAGCTTATGCTGGAATACATTCTGTTACTCTCTGTGGTGCTACTGGACTCTCGCTTTATTTTGGTAGGCAAAGTTGCTCAAATATGCAAGTGGGCATTAGCGTAATGTATCAGAACATATTCGGCTTAATCTGTAACTACACAGTTGGTTTTGAGGGGAAGAGCAAGAACATCTGGCTAAACATACAGCGCTCAGCTGTTAAATCATCAGGCAATTAACAACAGTGTTACTCGACTGCACTGTAGACTTTACAATGAGCAGCAGTGAGACAAGTGCAAACTGAACTACCCTGCTAAAATAACCGGGGCTTTAAAATGTTTACTTTTTGTCAGACCCTGCCCAAAGACTTCTTTTAAAAAATAAATCATGAAGACCCAGAGCAATGAAAGTAATGTTTAAAGTATACCATCTGTGCTAGCCTCTTACTTGTTTATAAAAAGGCAAAACAAAGATTGCCAGTAAAGTTGCATCATTACAGGAAAGCAAGATTTAAAATGTACTTATTGATTTACTTCATTTGCACCCCATTTCTTTACAAAGTAAAGAATGAAAGTGGCCCACGATCACCTAGGGAGCTTCTACAGCAGAATGGGGATAAGAACCTGAACCCAGTCCTACACTCAACTGCTACACTATGCTCTGAACAATCCAAAGTGCTACAGTTATATTAGTTTCTTTTGTTACCTATTTTCACTAAGGAAAAAAGGTGTCTCATCCATCTCCCTTGTAATTCTTGGTGGAGAACTTGAACAGGTGATCCCCCCCCTCATTGGAACACAATAAATCATAAGTGTTCAACACCTGTAGTTGCATTTCATGAACATAAACCTTCTGTTTAATAATGTCTGTTTACAACCAGAAACAGACATATAGTAATCTCTTGTTTGGGATAAACATTAATCCAGATCTGTCTACAAAAATATATATACAATTCGACAATAACTAATCTCTATTGTGGCCTGTTCTTAACATTCATCCTCCAGCCTCCTGTCCTAAATCTAGTAAATCCACTAGTGGATTGTAGTTGGCATCTGGTCTTAATTTAACTTTTGCAGCACAAACAATGGAAAATAGACTATCCTGTAGTCACACTGCAGGGTGCCAGTGATTCCATCAAATACTTTCAGTAACTTTCACTGGGACTAGAAAAACTTGAATGATTGAAAATGAACTAGGGACACTGCATTTCCATGGAAAAGATGTCTTCACTTTACACAACATAACAACCAAACACATGTGGAAAGGAAATTATGTAAAATACAATTGCCTTCTATTCAAAAGTCAGCACTACACTCAGGTCTTGTGTTCCAAGGAATGGAATACTGCTTGCGCTACATACAGAATATTCAGCAGTGCAGAAAAAGTCTTGTACCCTCTAACAAAAAAGAGGAAGTTGTTGTTCAGTCGCACAGTGAAGTCCGACTCTTCGTGACCCCATGGACCAGATCACGTCAGGCCTTCCTGTCTTACGCCATCCTCTGAAGTTTGCTCAATTTCATTTTCGTTGCATCTATGACACTGTCTAACCATCTCATCCTTCACCGTCCCCATCTTCTTTGACCTTCAATCTTTCCCAGCATCAGGGTCTTCTCCAGGGAGTGCTCCCTTCTCATTTGGTGACCAAAGTATTTGAGCTTCAGTTTCATTATCTGGCCTTCCAGGGAACAGTCAGGGTTGATTTCTTTTAGGATTGACTGCTTTGATCTTCTTGCAGTCCAAGGGACGAGAGTCTTCTCCAGCACCATAGTTCAAAAGAATGTATTCTTCAGCACTCGGCCTTCCTTATAGTCCAACTCTCGCAGCCATACATGACTACTGGGAATACCATTGCTTTGACCATGCGAACTTTTGTTGGCAGGGTGATGTCTCTACTTTTTATCATGCTGTTTAGGTTCACCATCGCTTTCCTCCCAAGGAGCAGGCGTCTTTTAATTTCATGGCTGCTGTCACAGTCTGCGGTGATCTGGGATCCCAGGAACGTGATCCCCGGCCTCACCAGTGGAAAGGATCAGGTGATGTGAAAGACCCCGGAGAGCAGTTGCCAGTCTGAGTAGACAACACTGACCTTGATGGACCGATGGTAGAAGAAGAAGAGAAGAAGAAGAGATTGGATTTATACCCCACCCTTCACTACCCAAGGGAGTCTCAGAGCGGCTTACAAACTCCCATCCCTTCCTCTCCCCACAACAGACACCCTGTGAGGTTGGTGGGGCTGAGAGCTCTCTGACAGAAACTGCTCTTTTTTCAAGGACAGCTCTTGTCAGAACTACGGCTTGCCCAAGGTCATCCAGCCAGGTGCAAGTGGACGAGCCCAGTAATCTTAATTCCAGCTTCTGAGTCATCCAGGTCGGCATTTCGCATGATGTACTCTGCATATATATTAAATAAGCAAGGTGACAATATACATCCTTGTTGTACTCCTTTTCCTATGCTAAACCAATCAGTTGTTCCATATCCGGTTCTAACTGTTGCTTCTTGACCCTTATACAGGTTTCTCAAGAGACATGTGAGGTGGTCTGGTACTCCCATCTCTTTACGGACCTGCCATAGTTTGTTGTGATCCACACAGTCAAAGGCTTTAGCACAGTCAATGAAGCAGAAGTAGATGTTTTTCTGGTACTCTCTTGCTTTCTCCATAATCCAGCGAATGTTGGCAGTTTGATCTCTAGTTCCTCTACCTCTTCGAAACCCAGCTTGTACTTCTGGCAGTTCTCTATCCACGTACTATTGAAGCCTAGCTTGTAGGATCTTGAGCATGACCTTTCTAGCGTGTGATATGAGTGCAATTGTGCGATAGTTTGAACATTCCTTTGCATTGCCCTTCTTTGGGATTGGAATGTATACTGACCTTTTACAATCCTTTGGCTACTGTTGCGTTTTCCAAATTTGCTGGCAAATTGCACTTTAACAGCATCATCTTTTAAGACTTTGAATAGCTCAGCTGGAATACCATCACCTCCACTAGCTTTGTTGTTAGTAATGCTTTCTAAGGCCCATTTAACTTCACATTCCAGGATGCCTGGCTTGAGGTCAGTGATTATACCATCGGGGTACAAAAAAGAAGATGTACATGTAGGTAAAAGGCAACTGGGAACCCCTAACCCCCCCCCCAGTAGGGGAGATAAGGGACTACTGCCATCAGCTTGGGAGCTGCCTTTTATTAAACCACACACCCCTGTAACCTGCTATTTGCTGCAGGACCTCCAACAGTGGTCCCTGAACAGTCCAGTGGTCTGGCACAGAAAGGTGACCTATTTCATACCTTCCTACTGAACTGAAAAGTATCTGGGCATGTGCTGAGCTCAAAAGGGAGATGTATAACCACTTATTCCAAATAAAACCAAAATCAAAGAAGTTTACTGGTAATGGGTAAGAACTAAGGGCATTAGTTGAAATAAGTGCTAATCTAATATGAGTGTCAACCAAGACTCAGGCAGAATCCACAAAGGAAAAAGAGAGAAAATGTAAGTATAATGCGCATCACTTAGCTAGACACAGATAACTATTGGGATCCAGTCCTCTTTGCATCTTCACTAATGGCCAAGAAAAAAAGAAAAACATTTTAAAAGTCTGCTTTGATAAGGTTATTTAAATCCTGGCACACAGTCCCCTCCATCTGGCTTAATTTCCAGTAGAAATTGGAACTCATTGCCTATTACCTAGTCAGGAGACTCAATCAAAAGATGTGCAGAAACCATTCACTGGATGTTCTGCTAGATGGAACATCTACTGTGTACAAGTGGAATGGCCAATGTGTCAATCTTTCTGGACTGTGATATTCACACACACACCCCAACACGAAGCCTTCCTGTCAGTCCTACCTATACAGAAAAACCATTTTTCATCTTAGTTGTAAAGAAAAGGGAGAAATATTACAGACAACTGACTATCAAAGGGAGAAATGGTACAGAGATACAGCCTTAAGAAGCTCCTCTCCCCACCAAGCCAAACTTCCTCAGTGGTGGCTTTGTACAAAATAAAGATCATGGAACTAATGTGTGGCTCTCCGTTTTACAATAACTGGTGATGCACTGTCAGGCCTGAACAACAACATGGGGGAAAAATGCTCACAAGTAATAATAAAACTGGGCAGAAACTGCAGGAAGATGAACACCGAAAATCCTACGGAATAATATAATACAATAACAAACAATAGCTCCAAATAATGAATCCAATCAACCATCATGGAAGGCAAGCAGATTTTCCTTGTGCGTTAGCCCCTTTTTGATCTGAAAGATGATTCCTTGAATCACAGGACTAATTTCTGTAAAAATCTACAGCAGAAACTGCAGTGGGAAGGAGGGAGAGGAACTAGCCTGTCCACTCTGTTTGGAACGGAAAGCTCCACTGACAAAATAGGAACTATTTTGCATGGATAATAACGGAAAAATCAACCTTTTCCATGGGGAGGTGCATCTGGTATACCAACCATAGTTGGTTAAAGGCACTCCAAGGTAAGGATAATGCTTGAATATCCATAAGCAATGAAAGCTCTTAACACCCCAGTTGCATCCCTAATATTTATGTGCGAGTGAATCAACATCATTGAACAGTACCTGCATGGTCCAGTAAGCTACCCATTAACAATACTTCCATCCTGCCTGAATTCGTATTCAATTTATTGGCCACCATACATTACTTTACTGACTCCAGGCAGGTAATAAGAATATCCACTGGCTTATGGAGATTAGATGAAAAGAAAAAACAAAGTTTAATGATATCTGCATATTGATAACACCTCACACCAAATCTCTGGATGACTTCTGCAAGGTTTTGTGTAGATGGTAAATAGCATGGGCAACAAAACAGAGGCCAGAAGAAGCCCACAGCATAACCAGGGGGTAAAGCAAGTGCTCCCCAGTAGCAAGTTCACTGCTGAACCATACTAGAAGATTTTAACCATAATTACTGGTTTTGAAAACTCTCTCCTGGTGCAGGCAGTAGTGTACCTAGCCTATCTGGTGCACGGGGTGGATAATTTTTTTAGCACCCCTCTCTAATTTTTTTTGTCATTGTCACAGCTGACTTATGGCAACCCCATAGGGTTTTCAAGGCAAGAGACGTTTGGAAGTGGATTGCCATTGCAGGGGCTGGATTTGGCCCACGGGCTGTATATTTGACACCCCTGGGCTAGAGTGCTGGAGAAAATGACCTGCAGGCTGACAATTACTGTAGCAGCTATCAATGCGCTGGCTTGGTTGTTGTTAAGCAAGTTTGCTTCAGTCTTGGAGCAAGGGAAGTTTTTTTTTAATGGGCTCAAAGCCCTTATTCTTTATTGTTTTAACACATACAGAACGAACCTAAGAAACAAACATACAGGTACCAAATAAGGAAAGTTGAGCCGATCCTAGAAGTGTTTTTTGCTATGCTCGGACTTCCCTGCACCCCTAGAGGATGCAGCCAGAACTTCATTTAAAAATATAAGTAAAGACTCAGATGGGTAGCCATGTTGGTCTGAAGCAACAGAACAAAGTTTGAGTCCAGAGGCACCTTTAAGACCAATAGAGTTTACTTTTGGGTATAAGCTTTTGTGTGCATGCACACTTTTTCAAATACTGAGACATTAGGCTGGATGCAGAATGATGCTGGCTTTGAGGCCTTCAAAGGCGTTCCTCAAACTGTGCCCGGAACAGACTGCAATCCCCTGCCCCACCCTTGGTATGCCACTGGGTGCAGAACATTCACTGGAGCAATCATACAGCTTCAGTACCCAACCAGAGGGAACCCAGATCAAAATACATTGTTTCTCTATTACAATGATTATTATCAAAAGCCTAAATCCATGTAATATAGGAATGCCTAGAAGTAGGCTGCTATGACCTATATGAGCAAGTTACCAGGAAAGGGAATATTCTCCATGGGCCAATAGTTGGAAATGCTAGGGAGGATTTCTTTAGCAGCCAGGATTTCGTGGCTTCTGGGGCAATTTTTTTTCCTGGTGGGCCTGAAGTTCTCAGTGCAGAAAGAAAAGCCAGAATTCTAAAGATTATGACTCAGCTACTCTTCTGTCTCTGAGGCTTCTTAAGCTGTCTATTCTACTTATGTGTTCTTATGCTAGCAATCACCCTTAGCCTATTAACCATTTAGCCAAAAGAAAGCTGTTACCAGGATAGATCTCTAAATTGCAAGCTATCAACCACTTTAGATGACAGTTTTCAGCTGCTGCAAGTTAATCCCTTCTGCCAGCCTAAGCAACAATTCAGATAACAAGCTGGCAGGTGGGGATGATGACATTCTTAGTCAAGAAAGCTAACACTTGAAAGGCCGTAACTCAGACCATGTAAATCCAATCCTAACCAAATGTGGAGGGCAGGTAAAGGAGAGTCAGCCGGAAATCCCCAGTGAATGACAGTCACGAACCTCACAAACCAAATCAGTTGGTTTAGCCCCTAAAAGTTCATGATGGCTTGTGGTTTGTGAACCAGGCATGCCACGAACCATGAACCGAACCACATTTCCTAGTTCATGCACATCCCTACTCACAGGCTCCTGGACCCAACTGGCTAGATGTTATCAATAAGATGAATTCAATGCATGGCAATACCTTTATCTTGAGGCCCATAGGCATGATCTACATTTATAGTAATTGGGCTGGTGCTCACCTGTAAGGGGTTAAGTCCTCCATCATGCATGTCATGTGTGAGGAGGGTGCTATAGGGAGAGGCCACTGTTTGCACTCCTTTAGAGCCATATAATGTCTTACTTTCACAAAAAAGGGGCTGGATTATATGAATTAGGCCATCATACATGTCAGGCTCTGTGTGGCATACTAATGCTGATCCTCCACTATGCACTCTGAGTGCTGGTCCCAATAAATGTAAAAAATTTCCCTCTTCTTTTTCAGTGTAACATACATTAATTACTTGCAGCATATGACAGATAAGTAGTTGAAAAATAGATAGCTATTAAAATGTATTCAAAGGGAGGCTGGAGGCACATGGTCTGTCGTAAAGCATATGATTTGCATGCAGAAGGCCCCAGGTTAAATTCCTGGCATCTTTCATTAAATGATCTCAGGTAACATGTTCTTGAAAAGACTTCCCCCTGCCTGGGGAACTGCTGCCAGTCAAAGTGCCCAATACTGAGCTTGATGGACCAGTGGTCTAAGGCAGCTTTCTATGCTCATATGTGCAAGAATGAAAAACAAGCTAGGTTTATTTAAGCGGGTAGCCATGTTGGTCTGAAGCAGCAGAACAACGTTTGAGTCTAGTGGCACCTTTAAGACCAACACAGTGTTATTCTGTGTATAAGCTTTCATGTGAATGCATACTTCTTCAGATAAACAAAAGCTTGTACCCAGACCCAGAATAAAACCTTTTTGTCTCAGACTTTGTTCTAGGTTTATTTAAATCTGTTGTGAATTAATTGTGAGGGTACTATGTGCTGCAACAAACTAGGGTCGTCATGCACAGAAAAAAGCAACATATTAAAATAGATTAATGTCTCTACATGACTATAACAGGGTACTCTTTGGAAGGTTTTGACCAGCAGCTCTAGAAGCTTCTCCCCTCCCCCATTCCACCAATAGGAGCATCTCAATATTCCTGATACTTTTAAATAAAGAAAATACTTTTCTTCCTAGCCTATACTCTTGCATTAGTCAATCCCAGAATGAAAGGGAAAAAAACCCTAAAATAAAAATATTAGTATTGACACATATTTTCATATAATTTTAATCTTTAAATGTTCATTGTCTTCCTAGAATGCCAATTCCTGTTACTGACACACTGAAATACTTTTAATCTCTAATTAACAGACAAAAGAAAGTAGTGTCAGTTCAGGAACTGACACTGAAATGCTTTTATTGATACAATAATGACTGCTACTGTTATGGAGAATCATAAATAGTAATTTCAACTGGAAGGCCTCAAACAGCAAAATATGTAAAGGTTTAAATGGATGGCAAGTCTCCTGTATTCAAGCAGAACATAGATGCGCATATGTTACATATAGTAACCAATTAAAGAAAGGCAGCAAAAGAAATATTAGCTCTTTGTAATTAAAGGAACAGACAAGTAACCTCTTTTTTATAACTTATATAGGGATACATCGAAAGAACAGAGCCTCAAGCAGACAGCAGTCTATTGACAAGGAAAGCTGATACATAAATTGCAGTTACTTTGCTGTATGAATGCCTGCTTACCCCTGCTAAAGTTTACTTGAAACTTCTATGTATATAATGGGATTGTGTTCCTAAATTGCCAGATAGCTTTACCATCTTCGGCCGTGGTGGTCCCACCCATACATAAGGTCAAAGACTGAACGTGGCAGACAAAAAGGGAACTTATGCCATGTACTACTGAGATGTACAAAATGGGCAAGCAGCCAGAAAATGCATATTATGGGTTTACTTAATTGTTTCATAGACACATTATGGCACATTAGGTTAGCCTTGAGCCTGAGGCAGGTGCTAAGTAATTATTTCTTGCACCATCTTCTCAATTTTTCTGATCAACTGCGAGCATGAAGAACATCTGTTCTCCAAGCTGCATGTTTCCTTCAAATGCATGACAATGGGAATAATTTAATAGCAGCTGGAATGACTGGTTAAACTCATAGGGCCACATCTGGTTTTGCAAAAACAATGGAAACAAGAGAACTAAAACCATGTTGTTGATGTACAGGTTTCTCCCCATTCACAATTTACCTTCCTTAAACTCAAACTGGTTTGTGATTACAAAGGGCAAAGTAGATAAAGTTTGGTGGGATCACCAGGGAATTTCTAGATGCTAATGATGTGCAGCCAGAATTTCAGCTTGAGGTTTAAGTGATTATGCCTGCATGAAACTAAATTTGAAAACAGGTGGCCTGGTTGTTCTCGTGCCTACTTGATCACATACTTGTTTGTTAATACACACTACATTAAGTTTTATGAACTATAGAACCAAGTTTAATCGAGCTGCTTGGCTTGCATCAGGGCAAGGAAATAAATGAAGCTGAAATATTATCCACTACGTATATATAAAAAGAAAGCAGCTAAAATTCCAGATACACTTCTTCAAGGCCTTTTCCAGTACTGTAATTCTCATTCTACTCAGTGCTGTAAGGTTTTTCCCCAGAAGGTACTAGAGATCAGTGCTGCTTAAAGGCAATCAGCAGGCAATTGGGAGGTGGGGGTGGGTAAACTGAATGTAGAAAGAGCAGTGATAGTCTCACCAGCCAAGAAGGCACAGCCAAGGGTAGTCTTAGTGATTTTGGAGCCCTGGCCAAAAGTCACCAACCCAGTCCTATGAACTTAGCCAGGCAGTGGGTATAGGAAGAACGGAGGGCCCCACTGAAAGCAACCCCAGAAAGTAATCCCAGAGCCACAGACACCATTTTAGGAGGAGCAGCATAACAATAGCTGCTGCTGCATGGGTTGGAAGCAACAAGCGTCGCATGTCTTGCACCTTGCTGGCATGCAGGCCAAGGACTGATTGGGGAGCTTAAATAGCCCTTAAAAACAGTGTCGCAGTGGCCCTGTCTTAGTTCTCAGCTTGGCAGGCCAACACAGTGCTGTGGAAGGGACAGTGCAATTTTAGGCATGTCTATACAAAAATAAGTTCCAGTATGTTCAACTCCTAGGTGTATTTAGGATCACAGCACTGGAGATTTAGAAAAGTTCTGCCTGTACTGTTCTTCATTTCCACTGGGTGATGAAGGCTTTGAAGAGAGGCAGAAGTATTCTATATATTCACTCTCCACCCATGAGTAATTTTATAAATCTTTTATTTTGTCTCTCATCACCTCCTTGGTCACCTCTTTTTTTAAAACTGGAAAGCCCAAAACTCTTTAGCCTTTCCTTATATGAAAGGTATTAAAACCTCTTGATTATTCAACTTCTAGCTGACTTGAAATGCAGGTTTCTGCTGCAGAGAAACCTGCATTTCAAGTCAGCTAGAAGTTTTGTAGACTGTTGTCACAGGTAATTTTGTGAACTTGGCAGGTTCTTATGGAAGGTGGCCTGAAGAAAGGTAATACTGAAACGAAGAGAACATGGGCATTCGTTGCCACTGACCACTTTACAGAAGACCTTGGCTGTACAGCAAGAGGGCTTGGCTGTACTCTAATATATTGAATTGTTTAAGGAGTTTGGCTGTATTCTAATGTATTTAAGCTGTTTAAGTCCTATGTGGACCATACTGAATATGTATGAATGTATTAAATATTAGTTGTTTATAAACTTTGAAATAGATTATCTTTAGGACTTTACATGTCCATCTGTATTTTTTACACAGTGCTACAGCCTCAGTGCTGTGATTTTGTATCAAACTGCTTTCACTGTATTACCATTATATATTTATACCACCTGGAGGTTGGCAACTGTAAAGAAGGAAAATGCAAGGCTATGGGAGCTGCTCAGAGGATGAAATATGGAAACAGTGTGGGACCAGCAATACAGGGGAAAATTAGGTGCCCCCAGCGGCCAGCACTGCATGACAATTCAGCTATAGTTTTCTTGGACAGAGGCTGCCAGGGAAGTCCCAAAGGGAAAGTTGAAGACAAGAGGACAGATAAAAGTGGGTTGGCTGGTGGGTGGGAAGGAGAAACATGCCAGAAAAGAGGAAGGGCTATGGGGGCTTTTAGGGAAGGGACCGATGAAATAGTGGGGGAAAGGAAAATGAGATGCCTTGCAAGTCCCCTCAATTGTCAATTTACCTAATTCTCAACATGGCCCCATCTGTGGATACTTAAATCCAGAGACAGGAGTCATGGACAGAGAAGACAGACCATTCTATAAACCTGAAAAGGCCCCTGATTTGCAGAAAAAATTGAAATAAAACAAATTTGGAGGGGGGATAACTGCCCCTGAAAAAATAGAAACAGTGCTTGTAGCATTAAGATATGCCCACAGTGGCCATTGTTGAAATCGCTAAGCAACCACAATGGTATTGCCAGCCTTCAAGCCTTGGTTTCTGTCAGTAAAAACAAAAAACAAAAAAACCAGGGGGAAGGCCCTTTCCAGGTCTGTTTTGGTCTTTTAGGGAATTTCATTGGGTCCAGGCCTGCCAGCAACCACCAGGAAACTTGCTATCACCTGACTTGCCTGATTCAAACATGCCCAGCTGCTTTCTACTGTTCAACAACAGCCGCAACACAAAAGTCAGTGTGGTACAGTAGTTGGAGTTCCAGACTAGGACCTGGGATACCCAGGTTCGAATCACCACTCTGCTGTGGAAGCTAATTGGGTGACCCTGGGTCAGTTATATATTCTCAACCTAACTTGTCATAAAATGGAAGAGTGGAGAATCATGAAAGCTACTTTGGGTCCCCACTGTGGAGAAACATGGGATATAAATGAAATGAATAACTAATAAATATAATGGTAGATAGGGGGGCAGATAACTGGTAGGTTGGCTGGTGGGAAGGAGAGAAGAAAGCAAGGGAAGTTGAAGATATGAGGGTTACTAGGAAGAGGGAAAGAGGAATAGTGTGGGTAAGGGGATAACAGGGGGAAATGAGGCGCTCCCCTCAAGTCCTTGATGGGTATAACTGGGTCATAATTTTCGCAGGTAGAGGCTGCCAGAGGGAAGGAAGGAGGAAAAGCTGAAGACAGCAAGGTAGATAAAGGCAGACTAGCTGGTAGGTGGGAAGGAGGGAAGGAAGCAGAAAAAAGGGAAGAAGGTATTGGAGCTTTCAGGGAAGAGAAAGATGAAATACTGGGGAAGGAGAAAAATGAGATCCCCCCCCCTTTATGTCCTTGTGGGTCCCCACTTGTATTTAAAATAATTTGCAGGAACAGAAGCCCTGTAAAAATTACACTGTATTGCTCAGATGCATCGTGACCTGGAATTGTGTCATTTTATTTAAATGATCCCTGCTCCTGATATATTTTTCTTAACACATCAAGGGTGATAGAAGCTTCTTTTTGCTGTCAAAGTGATCAAAGAGAGATTGAGAAAGAATCTATAAACAGATGCTGCCCAGTGACAAACCTTAAAGAACAAGATTGTGGGGCCAGATGTTTGAGTGACCTTCGGACTACAGAACATGTTGGCATGGTGTTGATTTAGATAGCTGTTGGCAGGGGCTTTCGATCCAGCAGCTGAAAAGAAATCTAAATTATGGAAATTTCCCTCCTTCTTCTCTCCCCTAACTACAAAACCTGAAACTACTGGTCAGTGGGGCTGATGGCTGTCAAAGAAGTTGAATTCACCACACAACTCTGCCAGTAGGTATCACATCAAAAGAGAGTTAGCTGAATGAACAAGAAAATCTCCAGGCTGTGCCATTTTACATCCCCTCAACTTTCAACAGCTGTTTCTTGAGTGAATACAGATGCAAATTAATTATAGAAAATGTTTTACATTTTCAATATTGAACACCATGTAAATATTGGTTCAACCTGCCATGCATATATTATGCATATGTAACCGATGTATCATAGGCAGCCATTAGAAAGGGAATAGGCAGTGTAATTACAACACAATAATTAGCTAATGGATATCCACTAGCAAACGTTTTCAGAAATTATACTCTTATGAGTATTTGGATGAATTAAGCAAAACTCAAAATGCTTAAAACTGCTTAATTAAAAAGATTAGTTGTACTGTATAGTTAGGCATTCTATCTCAAAAAATATCATGATTTCCACTGCATTAAAACTGAAGTTTATATTAAAGAATCAAAAGGATATACATTTCTAATCCAAAATTCTAACATTGTTTTCAGAACAAACTGCTACAAATTGCTAGAACAAATATAGAAAGCAGAAAAGGTTTTCCTGTATAACATTAAATGTGATTGAAGACTGCACAGCTCTTCTTACGCTTTTGGACGTTTTGTCACTTTACCTGGAGAAATATACACTGCTTATTCTGAATTGCTGCTGATGTCCAGCACTTGTCAAAACCACTCTCTGTCAAGCATTTCACAAAGTGTTGCAAAATGACAGATCAGGATGTCTGAATAGATGGAGCCCCAGGAAAAACAGAACAGATAGAAAATTCATGACTCTAAACTACATCAAAGCGACTTCTGTCAACATCATGTCAAAAGAAGAAGGGGGAAAAATGAACTGTTCATTTTAGACAGTTTTTTTAATATTATATAAACACTTCTTCAAGTACGAGCTAAGTGTAAGGAAAAATTAACTTCACATACAGTATGATCCTCCATATGTGCCAAAAATACATTTGAAATAATCTAGGAATAACAAAGTTCTACAAGAAGATACTGTCTGGCAGTTAAAATCAGTGACATCAAAAAGAAATGTATGAAGTATCTATCAGTTTAAAATAGGACAAACCATCTGGCTATAAAGAAATAGAAGTACTCTTGCTTGTATGTTACTTGGGTTTTTCAGAATCCCTTTGACTTATTTACTGTGAGTGAGTCAGTTTTCCAGGATTAACTGAACACTCTATTTAAGGAAACTAACGGAGCAATTTTTTAAAAATAAATAAGAAACATAGAGGGTATTTTTTTTAAGTTAGAGCTTTCCAAAAATATTTTTGTTTCTCTTTATTCACACTGTCAACCTGGGATGGTCAACTTCCCAAAGATCTGACATCAGAATACTTAGCTGAGCACTAGCCTTTTGCTGAGGGTGAAAGAGGAGAGCACAGAAGCTGGCTTGAAACTCAACATCAAAAAAACTACGATCATGGCATCCAGCTCCATCACTCCTTGGCAAATAGAAGGGGAAGTCACGGAAGCAGTGACAGAATTCATGTTCCTGGGATCCAAGATCACTGCAGATGGTGACTGCAGCCATGAAATTAAAAGCACCTGCTCCTTGGGAGGAAAGTGATGGCCAACCTAGACACAGCATAATAAAAAGTAGAGACGTCATCCTGTCAGCAAAAGTCCGTATGGTCAAAGCAATGGTATTCCCAGTAGTAATGTATGGCTGCAAGAGTTAGACCATAATGAAGACCGAGTGCTGAAGAATAGATTCTTTTGAATTATGGTGCTGGAGAAGACTTTTGAGAGTCCCTTGGACTGCTAGGAGATCGAATCAGTCAATTCTAATAGAAATCAATCCTGACTGTTCCCTGAAAGACCAGATACTGAAGCTGAAGCTCAAATATTTTGACCACCAAATGAAAAGGGAGCACTCACTGGAGAAGACCCTGATGCTGGGAAAGACTGAAGGTAAAAGAAGAAGGGAATGGCAAAGGATGAAATAGTGTTATTGATGCAATGAACATGAAATTAAGCAAACTCCGGAGCTCGACGGAAGACAGAAGGGCCTGGCGTGATGTGGTCCATGGGGTCGTGAAGAGTCGGACTCTACTGTGCGACTCAACAACAACAACAAGCCTGCTTAGGGTCTGAGAATGTATTTTTTTTCATTCAAACATTCTTAACGGTACCCATCTTAAAGGTTGTCTTTGTTCTATGCCCAGAGTCCATTTGTATTATTCAGGCAGCTCCTGAAAATATGCAACCAATGCCCAGGGATTGGATGAGAGATGAGGGTAAAGAGAATGGAATCTTTCCCTTAAGATACAGGCTGGGATCCCAAGAGCTCTGTTATGCATTCCAAGTGTTTCAAAATACAGGTACTACAAAGTCTTTCAGAATTTTAAGGGAAACCTCCCCATCCAGAGGCACTAAACCTCTGAATCCCAGAGCAGGCAACATCAGGGGAAAGCCTCAGCCTCTATGCCCTATTGTTGGCCTTCCAGAGGAACTGGTTGGCCACTGTGTGAGAAAGGATGCTGGACCAGATGGACCGTATCTGAAGAAGGATGCTTGCACACAAAAGCTTATACCTTGAATAAAATTTTGTTGGTCTTAAAGGTGCTACTGGACTCAAACTTTGTTCTGCTGCTTCAGACCAACATGGCTACCCACCTGAATCTAGAAGGACCATTGGTATGATCCAGCAGGGCTCTTCTTATGTTCCTATTTTAACATGTAGCTCAGAGATCCCCGGTCTTGTTAAGCCTGCAGGCATTCTCGCCAAGGGAGAAGCAATTGTGACTGGCTTTTTGCTTTATGGAAGAGATGCTTTTTGTTTTCAGTTTCCAAAAAGAGAGCTTGCTCTACAGAGAAAGGGATAGCCATAGAGAAAGGCTGTCCAGCCAGAGACATAATGAAGTCCGTGTCTATGATCAAGGTGAGGGCGCATTGCTGGGATGCACCTGCCTGGGACTCAGCCCGTTGCTTGACAGCTGTAAGACCCGAAGCTCCCTACTTTTTTCCTGTTCTAATCAAGACACTTCAGATTTTATCCCCAAGTAGCAAGTGGTGCCTGGAAAAACACTGGTGGGGCATCATGTTGCCCATAGCTACCCTGTGGAGGCTACTGTTCTAAGCTGCTGTGCCTAGTTTGTTTGTTTGTTCTTGAAGAATGAACAATGGAAGGCTGGTGGCTGTCCTGAAAAGCAGAAGATCATGCTATGTACTCCACAATGAATTGTTTAGGTGATTTGAAATTGGCTTCTAATCATGGTTTCACAGAATACATTTGCTTGGCATTCAGTATTTGTATTACTGTATTATAGCAAAGCCCACAGCACAGAAAACAGAACACAGCAGGCTTCAGAACCAAGGTGGTAGATGTAATAAAAAATTACAGCTCGGTTCAGTTTAAATATTACAGTGCAATCCTTTGTTTTAGGATTGCATTGCTGGTGCTTGAATCTCTTAACCATGGTACAGAGACTGGAAATCCTCTCAGGTTTGCATAGTCTTTCCTTCTTGCACTCCACGCCCACTGAATGCTACCTTCCCAGCTACAGGAGTATGAGGGGTGCACTCAGGTGAATAATTATAGTCCATTTTAAACTAATTCCTTACCGTGGTTTCCATCTCTGGTTTAAAGCTGGCAATGGTCAGCGTGCAACCTGATGCATGTACAATGGCTAGCACACACAAAAAAGAAAGAGCGAGAGATTTCTGGCAGGAGAGGGGAGGAGGAGCAAACCAATGTGAGGAGGAGGGTGGCTGAAGGGAGGGGACTGTGAAATGTGATGTTTGTACTGAACCCAGTGGAACAAATGTGTTCCAATTATCCTCTGAGAAACTGATCCATTAACTGTGGGCCTAAAAATTTCATTTGAGAAATATATGGTTCTGATATTTTTCTAATGCTTTACAGTGCACTGTTGAATCTGTAATATGCACAGAAATTACCACCCATTAATACTGAGGTATGGTAGAGAGGATCACTGTTTTACTGTACACAGACCTCAATATATCTTGCTTCCTACTTATGAAAAGATGTTTATTACCTGTAACTGTACAGAGGTGTGTGCTTCACAGCAGCAGCGATTGGTAATAAGCCTCCTTTTCTCATTTACATTGATAGCAAGCATTAGTGAAGATATATGCATTTCATTTCATGGTTCAGAAAGAACAAAGTATATGTATATGTGATAGCAGTGGGTGGTTAATGAAATGGTCTGACAAACATAAGCTAATACATAATCATACCAGAATGTGGACGGGAACACCTGTTCCTGTTTCCCAGACTCACGGCTCTTAAAGAAAGTTACCGTTTCGCAAAAACTGAAAACTGCTACTATTTAGACATCAATATGCTCCAAGGAAATTTCAGTCATATATTTTGCAAAACACTAAAGGAATGAAGGGAGGAGGGAATTTAATGATATCAAATCTCTTTCGCTTGTGTCCTAAGAGTAATGAAAACTTCACACATGCATGAAGCTCAAGTAATTATTTTAAACTGCCTTCTGTTGTCCCCCTGAGGAACACGGTGGTATTTGTTTGATGCAGTTTAATTAGTGTCAGGGTAATTAATGCTACACTATCTACATGAGATCAAAACCCTTTCTTTGTAACGTTCTAGTAACTAAGAACCAAGGCAAGGCACGAATTTCAAAACAGGGAAAGCGGGATAGCAGAGAATCAGAAGATAAGCAATCGTGTTCAGATCTGCACTCCAATCCAGAAACATGAAACATACCCACAAAGGGCACACCCCCAAGTGCTATTGCCATGCAACTGCCATTAATTTCTAATGGGCTCACACAAGCCACCCATTCAAGCCCCAGTGAAATGCGGGGTTCAGTTGCTGGCGCTTGGATTTGAAGGTGGTGATTCTGAGTCTAAGATTTCAAATGCCTTGCCATTGCACCGTAATGATACAAGACCTGCGGCTCTCAGCATAAGTCAAATTCTTTTTCCATGCCTGTAATCAAATTAACTGGAACATTCATGGACACCATGCACCTTGTCAATCGTCAAAATCCTTTAATAATCAAATTATATACTTTTGCACAGCTTAACCACAGCTATTTACAAGAAACATGTGGTGCTACAGCATGGAGGCATGTTATTCTGAACAAAAGCTGTATTTAATTTTAATGATCGACTGCAATCTCACCTTAATGCCTGAAGAAAACCTGTATTTCACTGTATGCACCACCCACAATTCATGATTAAAACTAACCTAAATGGTTTTACAGTAGAAAAATAAAGGACTGTTTAAAAAATCCCCCACACACATACAGAATGTCCTCTTCATAAATTACTAAGCTTTCCCCATCCCTTTTTGGTCACCACCAACTGCAGTATAAATCTCATAACATACAAACTCAGGCTGATTACAGGCTTAAGGAAATAGCTACAGCTATCTTGACTGGATAAATTATATCCTAAAGGTTGTTCCAGCTTTTCTAATAAAGCTCCAGTTGGGGGGGGGGAGATGGGGGAGGGATGGAAATTGCTTAAGAATTTCTCTCTTTTGTAACCATGAAATTACAAGCTTGACATAATGCCTTTGTGATTGCTTTGACATCAAAAGAAAAAAAAAACCCTGAAAGGTTTAAAGGAGAAGAGCCGCTGATCTAGCGTAAAAATATTATACATATGGAACCACACTAGAAGCACTAGTAGTACAACACTAAAGATTCCCTACAATGTTGATTTGTATAATGCTTAACTATTTTAGAATCACAAAAAGAGACTTTGTATTTTATTAATGTACTAAAATGTAAAACAGCATCAGTCTTATTCAGATTGAGTGAACGTCGTGCTTCACAGCACAAAACATTAACTTTACAATAGTCTGAAAAACCATACCAGTGTCCACTGCCATGGAATTAAGGTTTATCTTGCTCACAAAGAATTCCACTAGCTTCAGCTAATGGCATATATCATAGTCTACAAAGGAAGGTTTACACCAAACACCTCCACTTCCAAGCCATTCATTACTAGGTGCCTGCTGAGATCAGCTGACTAGCAAAATATGCTTTTTCACATCTTTAGTTCTGCTTCCTGCAACCCAGTTGTTTATCAATTAAAGTGATAAATATAAGTGACTTTGATAACACAAGCAACACATTATGGAGTAAAATAACCCCTGGAAACCCTGCCATAAGAACTGTATGCAAAGTTCAACAACTGTGAAAGAACTATTAAAGAGGACACACAAACAAGTGACCTTGACTGACAAGCGCACTTCATTCCAGCAATAAACAGCAGCAGTGCTGATAAGTGTTCATTGGCGCAGAGAGTAATTACCTATCTGTCAGCGTTGCTGGTGTATGCGAAATAGTATAAATGAAACATACATAATGTACAGCAATAATATCAGGCATGCAGAACCTAATGTATTATCATCATTCTCAGGGACCAGGTTTATGTGGCTGCCACCACTGAGTAAATGCCTTCTAGCCATGATAATTTCATTCTAATCTCTGTTCCATATTATAATTTTCATAGCTAAAAGATACTGAGGAGCAATACGTTTCAATCAAGGGCTAAATAGAACACAACCTGTAACTGAGTATTTTATACACCTATAGATGTATATGTATATATATGTATATATATGTATATATAAAGCAATATATATATTGCTTTAAAAATTAGTCAATTTATGAATAGGGCAGAATAAGCTGTAAACTCATGGATAACAAACATTGTCTGCAGCAATGTCACCATGTCTGAAGACAAGGCTTTACATATCTTGTAAAAGGAACATCTCTCATATCTTTACAATACCATTTTCTTTTCCCAGAGTTTTCCATTCCTTTCCCCACTATATTATCAACCAAGGTTAACTATCCCCCCAGTGGTTTTTTTGTGGTTTGTAAAAAGGGGCTTACAAATTAGCTGTGTTAAATAAAGCCAGTTCATTATACAACAGTCAATGCTGGTCTGCTATTGCTATCAACAAATTTGTTGATGTTTTAACCAACCAAACTACTTTTTAAAAACACCACTATTATGTTTTTTAGAAACAACCATCTTTTTCTCATCAGTGTGCATGAAGGAGAATGAAATAAAATAATTACAGATACTAAAATGTACTTTTAACTTTGGCTTCCTGAATACTTCATATATATTTTTTATTTTCTACTTGCCCATTGTTTTTTAAAGAGTCATATAAAACAAAAAAGAGAGAGCCATACACTTCAAAGGTATCCAGCCATTGCCTCGTTCATAACATCTTTAGAGATATAATTCCCTTTTTCCCTTTGTTAATCTATAGTCCACAACAGATGACATTAAGTAAAATTCCCAATAAACAATTCATTTTTCTATATCCTACCCGCTATTACTATTATTAATCAATTTTATAACAATAAAAATATATTTTAAAAAAACACACAGGTATATCACAGCAGTTAGACAGTTCAAATTTCTTATATAATATCAATCTAGTCCTGTGACGACCCCTTATCTGGGGAGGTCTGGTTTCCCTTTAAAATGTTCTTTATGTTTTGTTTTACTGTGTATATCCGGCTGCCACCAGGAAATTTAAGGCTTTCCAAACCTTTATACTATACTATTTCTATCACTGGGTTGGTAGGTCGGTTTTAAGACTTTCGAGGTACTAATGTGGTCCTGGGAAGTATTTTTTTCAGAACTGGTATCTTAAATAAAAGTAGATTTATTGATATAATTCGCAAATAATATGGTAGTACACTGTAACTAGGAATGGGTAAATACTAAACAATTGCTTTGATATTTCACACACTTTTCTCTCTCATTGTCAGGGATCTTGGCATGTAACTTTGTAACACTTTTTTCCTTAAGACCATATACGTTTACTGTTTCACTTTAGCCTGTCACTCAGACTTTTTATATAACTTTTGTTTCCTTATACATTCAACTTTTCTTCATACACAGAACTAACTCCTAAGCATCCACAAAACTGCTTCTCTCCCAGACTTCAGAACTAACTCCT
>NW_015166423.1:1470774-1476467 GCF_001447785.1 Gekko japonicus
CTCGTTGTGCTTGATAACTAAGCAAACTGGGGACTTTAAGCAGTCAGAGTAGCCTTTTGTTACTTCTCTCATATTCGGGATCACATCTCCAGACCGGTCAAGGTTTTGGGACAAGGATGGCATCATTTGCAATGGAAGGTCTGTATTTCAAATAAACTAGTCTGTTCACTCTCAAAAGCACTCTCGATTTGTTCCAAAAATGGAGAGATAGCTTCAAGTATTTTAGTTTGCATTCGTAGAATAATCTCATCCCAACAAGTTTTTGACAATTGCCAGTCCTCTCCGATTTGTGCTAAAAAAGCCATTTCGCACTTAAGCCGAGACTCTTGTAAACAATCGTCTCTGTGGAATTACGCCATTAAGAGTGCCGGCTTCATCGCCATTTTACGTCCAGACCCCATAAATCAAGTAAGTCACTGTTCTTCAATATTTAAGGTGTTTTCCAAATAGCAGATAGGCGATTTCAATATATTACTCTGCCCTTTGTATTTATATTGATGTTGACGCCCCGGAGCTCTGCTTCGCCACTTATCATAGGAATGCGTGAGGGAAGATTCCTCAGCACCTCCTTTAGCTTCTTGGGAAGATTTATAGGGGCAAATAAAAGTTGTTTTCCAAGCTTGAAAGTTGTCAAGAAAGAGAAAGTACTCACAGGTTCTTCGCCTAGATGGTATGACGAGGTTTGAAGGCTCTTTGTAAAGGGGTAATACAGCTTGTCAGTTGTGTTATCACGGCTGGTCTTCGGTGCTTCCTGCGTTAGGACAATTCTGACTCCACACCGGTTGTTGCCACAAATGGGGGTTCAGATATAAAAGTCCTCTGCAATCAGTTCGTACTCCCGACGAACCGATGGGACCAAGGAGAATCAAATGGACCCCTAAAAAAGCTCCAGAAGTTGGTGAGTCTCAGAGCCCTAAGAAAACTCAACCACGTCACTGCACTGTTGCCCCGCTTTCCTGAATACTTCATATTCATACAGGATGCATTTGAGGGCAACTGAAAGAATTTTGGACCTATAGTAGATAAATTTATAACTGTAAGAAAGAGGCCCACTTTGACCAGAAAAATCACACCTGATTAATTTAAGCTCTTTATATATGCTGTGGTGTGAAACAGAGGCTATCAAACATATATCCCTCCCATTTCTCTTTCCTATAGCAATCTTTGGCAAGTCCTGTAGAATTTTAATACCGACAGAAAATCAGCTTGGCTTCTGCAAAGGGAAGCCCTACCTCACCACTCTTTTGGAGCTCTCTGAGAAAGTGAACAAGCATGTAGATAGTTGTGATCCAGTAGATACTGGACTTCCAACGAGCTTTTGACAATTTACTTCACCAAAGACTCTTGAGTAAGCTTAGCAGTTGGGGATAAGAAGAAAGGTCCTCTTAATAGTTGGTTAAATGACAGGAAACAGAGTAGGAATAAATGGACACTTATGACCCACATGGATCAATACTGGGGCCAGTGCTATTTAATTTGTTCATCAATGACCTGGAACTGGGACTGAGCAATGCAGTGGTCAAATTTGCAGATGACACCAAAAAAAGGTGCTGTGGCTCAGTGGAAGAGCATCTGCTTGGCATGCAGAAGGTACCAGGTTCAATCCCCTGCATCTCCAGTTAAAAGGACCAGGCAGTAGGTGATGTGAAAGACCTCTGACTGGAACCCTGGAAAGCCAATGCCAGTCTGAGTAGACAATACTGACCTTGATGGACCAACAGTCTGAGTAGGTATAAGGCAGCTTTATGTGTTCACGTTCATATTCAGGATGGTAAAAACCAAGGCCAACTGTGAAGAGCTTCAGGAGCAACTCTCTAACTTGGGTGAGCAGGCAACAATGTGACAAATGAAGTTCAATATTGTTAAGTTTGATGTGGCAATGTCCCAACGTTAAGTATGTCCTGATGTGGTCTGAACTTGCTGAAACTGAGAGAAAAAGATAGTGGCCTGGTCAGGTGGTCCATAACAGATAGCTCATTGAAGTTAGTGGATAGCTCAATGGAAGTACAGAGTCAGCATGCAGCAGTGGTGAAAATGGCAAGCCAAATGCTGGTGATTATTTGGAAGGGGGCTGGAAATAAAACTCAATTTTATAACCCCCCTGTATAGATTTATGGTGCAGCCTCATTTGAAATACTGCATGAAGTTTTGGTCACCGTATTCCAAAAAAGACATCCCAGAACTAGAAAACCTACAGAATAGAGCAACCACAATAATTAAGGGACTGGAGACCCTTCCTATGATGAAAGGCAAAATAGACTGGGATGTGGACTCAGGAAAAAAAGATGCATGAGGGACGACATATGTATGGTTGATAGGTACAACAGTGGCTACTAGCCATGGTGACTAAAAACAGTAACCCTCTGAATACCAGTGCTAGAAGCAACACTGGGGGGAGGCCTTGGTCTCTATGCCCTGTCATTGGCCCTCCAGAATAACTGGAGTTGGTCACTGTGTGAGACAGGATGCTGGACTAGAAGAGCCACTCAATTCAGCAGTGCTCTTCTTACATTCTCCTGCAAATGGGGAAGTTATGCAAAGCCTTAAAACAGCAGTGGGGTTTTAACACCTTGTGAAATTATACCTCCAAGTCAGCTTTAAGGCAGGACATGAACATGAACAGTGATGGCATAGGATACTGTGATAGCACCACTATTAACCCTGCTCTTGAGTACACAGATGAACAAATTTGGCAATATTCCTATAGCAAGTGTACCCATTACTGTAGGGTGAATAAATGTGATGTGATCATGGTGGACTGGTGGATCATCATAGGACTGAAGAACAACCTATGTGGTATCCTAAAATTATTTTAGTTATCAGACAGCACATTACCTTGGTAGAACCTCATGCACTCAACATTTAGCAGTAATCTTTTACACTGGAGTGGCAAATGACAGTCAATGTAGCAAAATGAGATTGCTTTAACTCCACTCATATCTACAGGAGAGGGTTAATAGGGTCCATAAATTCAGTAATGGCCGATTTTAAAGAGCTGCTGATGCCACAAAAGACATGTAAGATGAGACATACTGTGAAAAGTTACCAAGAAATGGACTGGATCTCATGTGACAGAATCAAAATCTCCAAAGATGTTATCCTCAGTTTTGTGAGATGGATGCAGCTAGACCACAGGCATTGTGTATCCACCTCCATGTGAAACCTATCATATGACAAGCATGTCTCTGGAACAATAATTGCTCTCTCTTACTGTATGATAGTGCATATCCATCAACTGAAGAATAGCCACCTTGTAGTGAGACTTAGCCATTAGGCCACAGTAATGTGTCTTCTCTTTCTACCTAGTCATACAAATTTTACTCAGAAATATACGCAAAATTTCCCCAGTAGTACACATTGCTGTTTAACTTGGAGATGGAAAAAGCTAGATGCTCTAGAAATCATGCACTTTCCCCAGCTGAAATAGTCACTAGGTCTGTTTCTTAGTCCAGTTCCACCAATAAGCTCAAGAGCATGACACCCTGGGACCATATTTTAATTTATATGGAAGCTTCAATACTGGTTCACAGTGCCTGAGTAGGAGTTGCATTATGAAGCTTTCACCATCTCCATTTATAACTCAATAGCAATATTAACTTTATTTAACTGCTTCAGAACATCACGTTTGACAGAAGACAACAGACTGGAAAATTGCTTATACAAAATGCAAGAGGGAGTTGCAGTATTTCCTGGCATGCGGCATTTCTTTTTACTACACTGACATCCGTATTACGTGCTGCAAAGCATCGTAAGTCCTGCTGCTCTCTGAATGAAATTCAGCCACTCAGATCTAAGACTTTACCACAAGAATAATAGGAATAAGCCTTCTCATACTGATTCTTTCAGAGGGCAGCCATGTTGGTCCACGGTAGAACAGGTAGATTCGAGTCCAGTAGCATCTTGGAGACCAACAAGATTTTCAGGGTAGAAGCTTTCAATAGCCAAACCTCTCTGATGAAAGGAGCTTTGACTCTCAAAAGCCCATACCCTGAAAATCTTGTTGATGGCTAAGGTGCTACTGGACTTTCTAAACTTTTTATGCCCACCACCGCATAGGAATCATCTGAGCACTAGCACTTTATATGTTCTTAGGTGTTTTTACTGTGATTTAGATAAACTGCTTGTATTGTTTTATTATCCTGTGTAAGCCACCCTGAGCCCGCTTCAGTGGGGAGGGTGGGGTAGAGATTGAATAAATAAATAAATAAATAGTATCATGACATTAGAAACTTCCCACCTTTAATGCCTTGTAGATAGAAGTAGTTGTAGTTATGTATTTTCTGAAGTTTTTAGGCTAACAAAGTAAAAGTGGCATACAAGATGTATGATTAGTATTGACTAGGATCTGAGAGACCCAGGTTCAAATCGCCACCCAGCCATGGAAGCTTGCTGGGTGACATAAGAACATAAGAGAAGCCAATGTTGGATGAGGCCAATGGCCCATCCAGTCCAACACTGTCAGACAGCGGCCAAAAATATCAGGTGCCACCAGGAGGTCTAGCAGTGGGGCCAGGACACTACAAGCCCTCCCACTGTTGCCTCCCCCAGCACCAAGAATACAGAGCTAATAGCCATTGATGGACCTCTGCTCCATATGTTTATCTAATTCCCTCTTGAAGCTGTCCATGCTTGTAGCTGCCACCACCTCCTGTGGCAGTGAATTCTATGTGTTAATCACTCTTTGGGTGAAGAAGTACTTCCTTTTATTTGATCTAACCCAACAGCTCAGCAATTTCATGGAGTGCCCACGAGTTCTTGTATTGTGAGAAAGGGAAAAAGTACCTCTTTCTCTACCTCCTCTATCCCATGCATAATCTTATAAACCTCGATCATGTCACCCCTCAGCCATCGTTTCTCCAAGCTAAAGAGCCCCAAGTGCTTTAAACTTTCTTCAAAGGGAAAGTGTTCCAACCCTTTTATCATTCGAGTTGCCCTTTTCTGCACTTTTTCCAAAGCTATAATATCCTTTTTAAGGTGTGGTGACCAGAACTGTACACAGTATTCCAGATGAGGTCACACCATTGATTTATATAGGGGCATTATGATACTGGCTGATCTGTTTTCAATTCCCTTCCTAATAATCCCCAGAATAGCATTGGCCTTTTTTACTGTAGTCGCACACTGTCTTGACAATTTCAATGAGTTATCTACCACGACTCCAAGATCTCTCTCTTGGTCAGTCTCTGCCAGTTCGGACCCCATCAATGTGTATTTATAGTTAGGATTTTTGGCTCCAATGTGCATCACCTTGCACTTGGCCACACTGAATACCATTTGCCACGTTGACACCCACTCGCCCATCCTCGACAGATCCCTTTGGAGTACCTCACAATCCTCACTGGTTTTCACCACCCTGAACAATTTTGTATCATCCGCAAATTTAGCCACTTCACTGCTTACTCCCAACTCCAAATCATTAATGAACAAGTTAAAAAGCATTGGACCGAGTACTGATCCCTGTGGTACCCCACTGCTTTCCACCCTCCACTGAGAAAATTGCCCAGTTATACACACTCTCTGTTTCCTATTAATTAGCCAGTTTTTCATCCACAAAAGGACTTGTCCTTTTATCCCATGATTTTTGAGCTTAGTTAGGAGCCTTTGATGAAGAATTTTATCAAAAGCTTTCTGGAAGTCAAGGTAAACAATCTCTATTGGATCCCCCTTGTCCACATGTTTGTTCACTCCCTCAA
>NW_015166423.1:1476869-1477049 GCF_001447785.1 Gekko japonicus
TCGTCACCTCAATCTGACTCAGGTCTTTCAACACCCCTCCCAAAATCAGTGGTTCTGGAGTTGGCAAGCACTTCTCATCTTCCACAGCATTCAGCTTCTCAGCCATTTCCCTGTCATCCTTCACTACTCCTTTTACCCCTTGGTCATCGCTTCTCATCTTCCACAGTGAAGACAGAGGCA
>NW_015166423.1:1478529-1482128 GCF_001447785.1 Gekko japonicus
CAGAGGAAAGAGAGAGAAAGAGATTGAAGGATTTAAAGATGGAAAAGATGGACTTGGAAATTTAAAGAGAAATGGAAAAGAAGTGAAATAGAATGGCTGAAAAAGAATAAGGAGAAGTTTGGGAACGAAGAAGAGCACAAAGAAAAAAGACATATGGATATGCTGAAGCAGAAAAATATATTAATGATGTTTAAGAGAAGGAACAAAGTATATAGAAGGACAGAATGAAAAATTCATACACTGTGCTGGCTTAGATGGAATGACGGACGTTACAAATATACTTAAATGTGCATACTATTATACATGTTTACATGTGATTTGGGAGCTTAATGGCTAGGTTGGAATAATTAATTAATGTAGGGCTTTAGTGTGTGGAAATAATAACAAAAATTAAATATGTTTTGAGATTACTAGAATAACAGGTGTTCAACCTAGACGATTTTGAAAGAAGGGGATAACTCTGAGATTGTAATAAGGGTGGTTAATAAACTAATAATAAAAATGAGTCAGCAAAGGGGGAGTAAATTAGCAAATTAAGGGGGGGAAATTTAAAGTTATTGATAAAAGTTAATTGGACATTATTTATTTAAATTTGTAGGTATGTAAAGATGCATAATGGTATTAGAAAAATTACTAGCAAGAAGATTGTGAGGATGCTTGTGAAAACAGCTAATTATTTAGAGGGAAGTACATTTGGGGCCAAACAAAGATAGGTGTAATATTTGGCAGCAAACTGGAAGGTGGTGGATATAGGTAAATTGAAAATATTTGTTGTAGAATAAGTAAGTAAACCTGGTAGTTCAAATGATATTGAAAGGCTTAATTAATATATAGAAGATGAAGAACTATTGAAAATTGAAGTTAAAAGAGAAAATTATTATGTTATTAAATCCTGTATTATAGTGGGAATATGTGTTAACGGACTACTAAGAGCGAGGGGAAGTAGACATTTTATTAGGAGAAGTCAAACAAGAGGTTATGGGTGTCTTGTATTGCCATTGGGAACTGGCAGCTTAACTGAGGTATTATGGGAAACTCCAAGACAGAATAAAGATATACTTTGTACCCAATATAGATTAAATGTTAAGATTGAGAACAAGATTAAGATAAATATCTATGTTAGTGTAATTGTTTGTTCTATGGCTCCTGTGTGGTTGGAAAAGAAAAATGAATTTGTATGTAGTCTTGTGGAATGGTTATATACGTATGATACAGGCTTAATATGATAAAACCCTAATAAATATATTTGAAAAAAAAAGAGAGAGAGAATGTCTAGAAACTCAATCTCTTTTAGCATTTTATTTGCCACAACTTGTGTTCCCATTTATCAGCCTTACTAACTTTCCACTGCTTAAACGAATCCTTTTTACTTTTTACAGTTTCCATTACTTTGTTTGTTAATCATGCAGGCTTTTTTCTATACCTATTTGTGCCTTTCCTAACGTGCGGTATATATTTTTTCTGAGCTTCTATGATTGTAGTTTTAAATAGTCTCCAAGCTTCCCCAATGGTTTTGACCCTTTCTACTTTTCCTTTCAGTTTCTTCCTCACATGTCCCCTCATATCAGAGAAGCTACCTCTTTTAAAGTTAAAAGTGGTTGTTTCAGTCTTTTTGGCGAATTCCCTATTTATACAAATGTTGAACTCAATAACTTTATGGTCACTATTCCCAAGCGGTGCAATCACTTTTACATCTCTCACCAGGTCTTGGGTGTTACTTAGGACCAAATCCAGGATCGCCTCTCCCCTGGCATGTTCTGTGACCATCTGCTCCATACCACAGTCATTGAGAATGTCTAGAAACTCGGGGGGACTGTGCCGGCGCGGCACGGCGATGGGTGGAGGGCGGCTCGCTCCGTCCCACCCGAACTTTCACCGGCTCCTTCCAGGCCCCCCAGAATTCAGGGGAGCATGGCCAGCCCTCTCGGAGAGAGGGCTGGAGTAAGGGGCAATTTTTTTGGCCCCCCCCGCACTCAGCAAATGGGGGGGGTGACCAGAAACAGCCCCGGGACAGGGCCGGACAAAAGTGAAGAACAAGGCCGCCATGTTCTGATGAGCCGCAGCCTTCCGGTATTTTTAAATAAAAGAAGATGCAAGAAATTACCAAAATATCTACACAGGAATAGGAAGGAAAGTTGAAGTGACTTGAGCTTGGAGTCTTAAAAGAATTCCTCAAACTGAAAAGGTCCAAAACGAGAATGACAATGGCCGGGAGAAAATAAAGGACATAAGTTCTGTGTGGCTATCGGAGAGGGGAAGAAAAGCTGCAGTTGTTGCTGTTTTTTGTGTAATAAATGGTGTTGTTGGCAAAGAGAGACAGAGAATAAAATGACTAAAAGGATTACAGTGTTGATTACGTATGGGTGAGGAAATAAGAGAGTTTAACGAAGATGGTGGAGGCAGCTGAAATGGAGCAGGAATATGATGAAGACGCTGAGGTGGGAGAATTGACTATTGGACAGTTTTTAAGTATCTTGAGAGATGTGGTCCAGGAAGAATGTCAAAAGGCATGTAAGGAATTGGGAGAAAAATTGGATAACATCCAGGTTGGAGTACGAAAGGTTGAGGAAGAGAAATGTCCCATTGTAAAAGGGGTGCTAGAAGGCTTGCAAAATGAGAACTGCATTGACTTTAAGGAGGGAAGCCTGGGGTGCGTGCAAGTTAAGGAAAGACTGTCAAATGAAAGAGTGGAAAAGAGACTTAAAGAAAAATTGAGAGATGTCAAACTAGGATTGTTAAAGTACAATAAGCGGAGACAGAGGAAAGAGAGAGAAAGAGATTGAAGGATTTAAAGATGGAAAAGATGGACTTGGAAATTTAAAGAGAAATGGAAAAGAAGTGAAATAGAATGGCTGAAAAAGAATAAGGAGAAGTTTGGGAACGAAGAAGAGCACAAAGAAAAAAGACATATGGATATGCTGAAGCAGAAAAATATATTAATGATGTTTAAGAGAAGGAACAAAGTATATAGAAGGACAGAATGAAAAATTCATACACTGTGCTGGCTTAGATGGAATGACTTAAATGTGCATACTATTATAAATGTTTACATGTGATTTGGGAGCTTAATGGCTAGGTTGGAATAATTAATGTAGGGCTTTAGTGTGTGCAAATAATAACAAAAATTAAATATGTTTTGAGATTACTAGAATAATAGGTGTTCAACCTAGACAATGATTTTGAAAGAAGGGGATAACTCTGGGATTGTCATAAGGGTGGTTAATAAACTAATAATAAAAATGAGTCAGCAAAGGGGGAGTAAATTAGCAAATTAAGGGGGGGAAATTTAAAGTTATTGATAAAAGTTAATTGGACATTATTTATTTAAATTTGTAGGTATGTAAAGATGCATAATGGTATTAGAAAAATTACTAGCAAGAAGATTGTGAGGATGCTTGTGAAAACAGCTAATTATTTAGAGGGAAGTACATTTGGGGCCAAACAAAGATAGGTGTAATATTTGGCAGCAAACTGGAAGGTGGTGGATATAGGTAAATTGAAAATATTTGTTGTAGAATAAGTAAGTAAACCTGGTAGTTTAAATGATATTGAAGTTTGTAGATGAAAGGCTTAATTAATATATAGAAGATGAAGAACTA
>NW_015166423.1:1482568-1495493 GCF_001447785.1 Gekko japonicus
ACGCCCCCATTTTACCTCGGACACTTCTAGCATTTGTATAGAAACACCTATAATTTCCCATACATGTTAAGCCCACAACCTTCCTCTTGCTCTCTCTCGAGACCTTGTCAGGCAGTCCATATCACTAGCCATAGTCTCAGTGGATAATTCCAACCCACCTCCCTGTAGAAAAGCAACAGCTACGCACTCATCTCTCCGAGATGAGCCATCCCGAACCAGAGACGTTTCATCTCCTGTCAGCTTTTCCCCAATATTCAGTTTAAAAACTGCTCTGCCACCTTTTTGATTTTAAGCGCCAGCAGCCGGGTTCCTTCTCAGGACAAGTGTGGAGACTGCCTGTTTTGTACAGCTCCCTATTGTTCCAAAAAGCATCCCAGTGCCTAATGAACTTGAACCCTTCCCCCCTACACCATCGTCTCATCCACGCATTAAGACTCCTAAACTGTGCCTGTCTCTCTGGCCCTGCGCGTGGAACACGTAGCACTTCTGAGAAGGCTACCTTGGAGGTCCTGGCCTTGAGTTTCCTGCCCAGCAGCCTAAATTTCTCCTTCAGGACCTCACAACTGCATTTCCCCACATCATTGGTGCCAACATGCACCACGACCACTGGCTCCTCCCCAGCACTATCTACCAGCCTATCTAAAATACGTGTAATGTCCCCTAGCTTCGCACCAGGCAGGCAAGACACCATACGGTCAGTACGCAGGTTCACCACCCAGCTGTCTGCCTTCCTAAGGATCAAATCACCAACTACCAAGAGCCCCTCTCCCACCCTGCTCAGGGATGGTTCCTTGGTGCAAAAGGATACCCCTTCACCAGCTGAAGAAGAGGTCCCTTCTGAGGGTGCATTCCCCTTATCCTCAGCACGGTGCCCTGTTTCCCCTTGACCCTCATGCTCCCTAACAAGTCCCCTTTTCCGTGTGCCTGACTGTCTCTGCTTCTCCAGGTCAGCCACCTTGGCCTCAAGGGAACAAACTCGTTCTCTGGAAACCAGGAGCTCCTTGTACCGAGCACACACCCAAGACTTCTGTCCAGTGGGCAGATAATCATACATGTGACATTTCATTCAAAACACTGGATAGCCCCCAACCCCCTGTTGGCATTCTGGCTTCATAATTGCTTTTAAAATAATTAAATATGATCCCTCTTTTAAAACCCTTTGTAATTATGTGGTTCTCCTTGTCAAAGCCTACTTACCTTAATGGGAACACAAGGAGACTTGGGCCTTGGCTTTCTGGCTCTTCCTGGGCTTCTTACAGAGCCCGTAGTCTAAGGGTCCCTAGGCAAAGAGCCACAGGCAAAGAGCCCTTTAGCTCTAGTGCCTCTAGTAAGGTGCTGCCTTAAATAGAGGCCTCCCCCAGCAGAGGGAGGGGCAGCAGCTATTCAGATTCACCCAGGCACTCAATTTACATTCAAACAATGACCCTTTCTCACAGTATCTCAAGCAGACAGGACTCTGCAACAGCTCTAATCACTTCCACACACTCCCACAGTCCTCCTACACAATACCTTCAGCTAAATCTCCTCAGCTGAAAGCAAGTAAAAAAACACTTACCCCTATAGCAGCTCTGTCTCCTGCTCCTTCTCACAGCTCAGCTGTGACCTTTGACCAGTCACACTCTCTCAGCCTAACCTCCATGAAAAAGTACTTGTGAGGGTAAAATGGAGAAGGGGGAGATTGTTGTAAGCCACATTGGGCCCCAGACTCCCAACTGGGCCTAAACTGCTAAGGGTTCTATCAGCCTAATCAGACTTTCATGGAAGGCTACAGGAAGCCAGAATAGATGCACAACAAAACTTGGGTAGGCTCCTTGCGTTCCATATCAGTTGAAGCTTCTGGAGACTGTTAATGAGTAGCATCCTCATATAGTCACTGGGTTCAAAGATTGCAGCCTTCTTAGAAGGCAGAATTGGCAAAAGGAACTCCTGGCTCACATAATGTAGAATCTCACACACAGGTATGAATTCAGAAGTACTCAAATCTTCAAGATGAGGACAATTCCATTGGTGATGGCGGTTCCTCCATTTCCAGTGCCTGATAACCAGTCCTAACAGAAGACTTAACTCACAGATGGTCACCTGTTTTATTAAACTTCTTATATATTCCAGAGAAACAGATTATGACTAAGCCAAATAAATGAGACCAGACTTAGTTGACGGTACTCCAAAGGTGGTTCTGTATTTCAAAAAGAAAAATCATTGCTTTTCTGCTTAGATTCCATCTGGACCTCTTCAAGGGGAAGGCCAATGTACAGCACACTGCAACAATCATTGTTTCAAGGTCAGAGAGATGGAAAGTATCAAACAACCAGAATAAAGATGTTAAATGACTATTTTTTAAAAAAATAGGTTGATTTTATTATTTATTTATTTATTAATTTATCAGATTTATACCCTGCCCTCCCCACCGGAGCAAAATGTCTATCTTTTAAAGGTAAGTCCAAACACTTTGTACATAGAAAGCACCTTTTAAAAATACATTTGTCTTCTTAAAATCATGCACATCCTGCCATATTACAGTATGCTTTGGGAGTGGACTAGGGCAAGTCACACTGAAGCCATGAATATGCTTGTTCTAGCTTGTTCTGGCATTTTAGGTCAAGGACATTTTTAAAAGTAGCTGCAAGCTAGTGGAGAGTTGCCAAACAATAGCATTCTGTCAAACATACAGAAGACACAAGAGGATGTATGTAATTCTATCTGTAAATTCCTCACCACACCCACATCTATACACCAAAAGGTACACAATCATGTGTAGTTTGGCTACAGTTAAAATGAACAGCATTGTTCATTCATGCAAGCTCTTATTTGTAAAATGTGAAGTCTTTTACTATTAGTAGAAAACAGGGAATCCCTACTGTTGCCTCAAGAGTTCGGTGCATTTAAGGCATATGAACTTGACACAAGATGATTTGTAGTAGTATAATTATGTTGGTCTTATCATGAACCTGTGAAGATTGGTGGCTTTGGGCCAATAGCTAGTAAATTCATGTCTATGTAGATTACTTACCATCTCCCAGACAGAAGTCCAGTTCTATACCTGCTAGAATTATACCCACTATTCTACCAGTAGCTTGAAGCATAAAGCCTGGTTTACTCAAACATCAGAACTGGGTGGAATTCTGAAGTGGTAAAAAGGACTGTGCCACTTCAGAAAGCAGATAGGCTACAGTCACATTTTCTAATACTCTGTCATATAAAAACTCTCTGGAGGTTTATACAGGTTCATGAATGGATACATTTCCAGACAGACTGTCTCCACTCAAACAAAATGTTTACCAAACTTCAAAGCAAGGAGGGGAGAAGCAGAATTTTCCAGCTTTGGAAACATTGTTATTAGTTTCAAACAAGTCATGTTACTTTCAAGAGGATTCCCCTCCCCCCTGCCCTCCTTCGTGTTCCCATTATCTTATATAGAGCTTGCAAAATCCCACTCCCTTGCATGGATTTGTGTCTCTATGCTTTGAGATCAGTCCTTTTAAGCTTACAATGCCAGTGGCACTGGGTTCTGCTGTGCACTTTGTGATTGCACCAATACTGGTTCAGCTGGGTTTGCAAAAATGCCTCCTGTTGCTTGGGTGGTGATTGAGCTGGCATTGTCCACTGGAAACAATGGAAGATGAAGGCATCTTCTTTGGGGGGCTATCCAATCCTCATCAAAGATGGAGGGCTGGTAGAGGAGAGTCAGCTGGAGATCCCCAGAGAGTTTTACTGCATCACAAACTGAACTGGTTCATTTAGCTCTTAAAAGTTTGTGACTGTTCATGGCTCACGAGCCAGGCACACCACTAACCATGAACTGAAATGAATGGCATTTTCCCAGTTTGTGCCCGTCCCTATACAACTAAACTATTTACAATCATTAATAACTACAGCAATACCCTCATCATAGAAATGCCCACCTGGAACTTTCAGTTTTAAAGATTCTGTGGTTAAATAATTAATTAATTAATTAATGTATTGCAGTGTGTGTAGAATAGCCAGGAGATCCTACAATTGTCTGGCAGCAAGAAGTTCTAGCTCTTTTAGTGTTATGCACCACTAGGTGGTGAGCTAGACTTGTTTTGAAGACATGAAACATTTCAGAGGTGGTTTGCTATTGCCTGCCTCTGTCACGACCCTAGTATTCCTTGGAGGTTGCACTTCCAAATACTAGCCGATGCTGACCTTGCTTAACTTCCAAGATCTGATGAGATTGGGTTGGCCTGGGCTATCCAGGTCAGGGCAGATTCTGTGGTGTATTCCTAATATGGGAGTCTTCCAGTGCTAGGCAGGTTATTCCACCAGGTGGAGTCCACCACTGAGAATGCTTGTGAATGGGCGGCTGGTCATCTTACCCATTTGCAGGGTGGCACCTTCAAAAGGCCTTGCTCAATAAGCAAAGCTGTTGCAGTGAAACATATCTGGAAAGAGAGTCTTGCAGACTCCCAGGCTATGAAGAGCTTTATAGAAAACTAGGAGTAAGGCCCATTGTGGGAAGAAAGACAACGAGCTCTAGAAGGAAGCTCCAGGTGAGTGTCCCAGCTGTGGCTGGTGGGACGGCAGAGGAAAGGGGAAAATAGTGGGAGGCAAGCCATGTTTATTTCCTTCTGCTTAGCTATAAGGCAAGGCTATCTCAAGTCATTTTGCTGCCCCAAGTGGGTAGTATGGGAGGACAGCCTCATGGTAACAGGTATAGTTCCCTCCATCCCTGACTTATGTTGATTTGGGGTTATGCAGTGGCAGCTAAGGTAGAAAAGTACCTCCTCCTATGCCATGTCTTCTGGGTTCCAAGGGTCTGAAAAGCGGTTCCATAGCCAGTTAGAGGGTTGCCAACTCTGGGCTGGGAAATACCTGTATTTTTGAGGGGTAGAGCCTGGGGAGGGCAGGGTTTGGAGTGTGGAGGGACAGGGACCTCAGCAGGGTATAATTCCATAGAGTACATTGCCCAAAGCAGCCATTCTCTCCAGGAGAACTGATCTTGGAGATCTCTCCAGGTGCTGCCTGGAGGCTGGCAATACTGAGGGGAGGGCCAGACCTTTAGATTTGACAGGTACAGCCTGGGAAAGGCAGGGTTTGGGGTGCAGAGGGACCTCAGCAGGGTATAATTTCATAGAGTCCACTGCCCAAAGCTGCCATAGTAATAGCTGGGAAATTTTCTGTAGGGGAAATGATGTGCTGTGGCTGGGGAACACGGTGATTTCTGGGAGATCTCCAGGCCCCACAGGAAGATTGGCAACTCCAGTGACCGTTTAAGGGGAGATTGGGATATGTATTTTACCTCAGGACACATTCAGTGACTCCCAACAGCAACAGCAAACTGTTTAGAATGTTAGAGGCAAAGGCCAATCAGGCCACATATGCAAATGACCTCTGTGTTCCATCTGGTTATTGGGGGGAGAGGAACAGCAAACTGTTTAGAATATTGGAGGTGAGACTCAGGGGACGCAGCCAGTGGATAGGGACAGCTTCTGAGTGACAGATCAGGAAGCCAACTGATTTGGGAGCGTGTGGAATGTTCGGGAGAATCCATGACCAAAACGGAATTATTATATAGAGAGATAACAAAGCTGGAAACCAATGAGCAGCCAATAAATTATTTATAGGGAATTGTTAGTATATGGCAACTTGGAAAAACGTGCTCCCTCACCTGGAGTCTAAAATGGTAAGGTTCATTATCCTTGCTATCACCTTATTCTACCACACCAGTGTAAGACCAGGTCTCTCATTTACCTCTTGGTAGACTATTAGAACATAAGAACATAAGAACATAAGAGATGCCAATGTTGGATCAGGCCAAAGGCCCATCCAGTCCAACACTCTGTATCCCACAGTGGCCAGAAATACCAGTGCCATCAGGAGGTCCACCAGTGGGGCCAGGACATTAGAAGCCCTCCCACTGTTGACCCCCCCCAAGCACCAAGATGACAGAGCATCACTTGCCCCAGAGTCCCTATCTATACCTTGTGGCTAATAGCCACTGATGGACCTCTGCTCCATATGCTTATCTAATTCCCTTTTGAAGCCGTCCATGCTTGTAGCTGCCACCACTTCCTGTGGCAGTGAATTCCAAGTGTTAATCACTCTTTGGGTGAAGAAGTACTTCCTTTTATCCGTTCTAACCCGACCGCTCAGCAATTTCATGGAGTGCCCACGGGTTCTTGTATTGTGAGAAAGGGAGAAAAGTACCTCTTTCTCTACCTGCTCTTTCCCATGCATAATCTTATAAACCTCAATCATGTCACCCCTCAGTCGTCGTTTCTCCAAGCTAAAGAGCCCTAAGCGCCTTAACCGTTCCTCATAGGGAAAGTGTTCCAACCCTTTTATCATTCGAGTTGCTCTTTTCTGCACTTTTTCCAAAGCTATAATATCCTTTTTAAGGTGTGGTGACCAGAATTGCACACAGTATTCCAGATGAGGTCGCACCATTGATTTATATAGCGGCATTATGATATTGGCTGATCTGTTTACAATACCCTTCCTAATAATCCCCAGCATAGCATTGGCCTTCTTTATTGCAGTCACACACTGTCTCGACATTTTCAGTGAGTTATCTACTACAACTCCAAGATCTCTCTCTTGATCTGTCTCTGCCAGTTCAGACCCCATCAACGTGTATTTATAGTTAGGATTTTTGGCTCCAATGTGCATCACCTTGCACTTGGCCACATTGAACCCCATTTGCCATGTTGACGCCCACTCGCCCAACTTTGACAGATCCCTTTGGAGTGCCTCACAATCCTCACTGGTTTTCACCACCCTGAACAACTTCGTATCATCCGCAAATTTAGCCACTTCACTGCTTACTCCCAACTCCAAATCATTAATGAACAATGTGAAAGCAATTCTTAATTTTACATCAGTTTTCCACAAAGTTTTCCTGCTCTGAATGGAAAGGAAGATTAAAATAAAGCATGTTAACATGGTTTGACATGCTTAGTTCTCTCTTTTGCACCCAGCTAGCAGAGTTGAACTAAGCTGATTCAAAAGATCCAATTGCAGATTCAAAGTCTTTTCTGATACCAGAGAATTCACTTATTGGGCAACATGGTTGAACAAATGGCACAAAAGCGACCAAATGGTTAAACAAATTTACCTGACAAATTTTTTGTAAAGGCCAAGTTTTTTTTAAAAGTGAGTTGTTAAATATTAATAGGAAGGTGGAGCAATAAGATCTCGACCTTTTCCAATGTTAAATAAATAAATTAGGCATCAAAGTATAAATTATCTGTCTAATCCTTTTTGCCCCCTCTTACTGTATTGAAAGACAGACTTTTTAAGCAAACAAATTCCCAGAGGAGTATGGATTTCAAGCGACTGTGTAAAGCTTTCAAATGAAATACCCAGCCCTTTTCTGTTTGGGTAAAGTCTTCAGGGCCTTGTGCATCTGCCAGATTGCAGTTTGCCTCTGGCTAGAAGGCCATTATTTGAAAGCAAAGAAAAAGAAAAGAAGGAAAACTGTTTAGAAAATAAACTGGGTTTGAGAAGCAATTTATTGCCAGTGCCTGTAAATTCACAGTTGCTTAATACTAGAAGTAGGAGCCTGAGTCTCCCTTATTAGTGTTCTTATGAAGAACAGGTGATGCAGATGTTATTAGACTCCATTGTAAGAATAAATTTTTTAAAAGTAAAAGTAGAGGATATTAAAGGGCACAATGATGACTTACCAGGAGACAACTGATTACAAACTCTGACAGTGGACTTTACCCAAAGGTTTTTATTTTGTGAAAAATGGAGCAAGCTCATTGGGCCAAACTCTAACATATAAACTTAGTTGCTTGGCGAATGTGTATGTTCCAGCATGATCTATTCAGTTCTAAGCAACTGTGGTAGAGAAAAATCGAGGTGCAATGAAGTCACTTTACACACTCTGTTTTAACAAATGTTTACGACAAAAGAAATTGAACACCCACAGGAAAGCCACTTTTGATGGTAGCTATGCATTTCTAAAGATATACAGATGCCCTAAGAGATACCGTTCATACAATAGCTGTGGAAACAAACCACTAGCTAGTGGCTCATCTAGGGCACAGTCCTAAAGCTATTCTGGAAACTGCATAGGCTGTCAACTAAACCCCTATGCTAACTTAACATAGAGAAATGTCTGTGTATCTCCAGATACATCTACATAACACCATGCCAGTATGAACTGTACTGCAAATATCCTGTAAAGTGGAAGTCATCTCCCTGTATGAAGAAGTTACAGCCACTGCACACATATATATCAACTAGACACATCACTGACAGAAACAGTGATCTTGGCTGTCTTACGAGTATAGGTACATTTGTGTTAAAACACATGTCAGAATAGGATGAATTGATTTTTTTTAATTCACGGTGAGATCTTTTTTTTTTAATTAAGTCTTTTGAAGCATTAGAATGTCAAACTTTTAGTTCCTTGACCACCGTGCTACGAGTAACCCTGATTTTTGTTATTCATTTGTATTTTGATGACTATTTGCATAACAGCATTCAAACAACTACTGGACTCTTTTACAAACCTCAATTTCATTTACACCTTACTGGGAGATGACTGCGAATGTCGCAATTTTTGGAGGAAAAGTGGGTTTGTGAATCCACAGCCAGTTCTTATCTGTACATATTTTAATATGATGCATTTATTGGTGTAATGGTATATACACCATTCACTAGGTCTGAAATGAGAAACAGAAAAAGCAGACCCGATGGGAAGAATTTTAAAGAAAGTACAATGACAATGGTTTAATTGTAATTGTATTTTATACATGTCATTTTAATGTAAATTGACAGGATTTTTGAATTTATACAAAATAAGCAAGATAGTTGCTTCAAACAGGTAGACAGACGAGCCAGTTCACATAATGATTTCTGAAAAGCTGTTATGAACACTTGTTTTTTATTCAAGTTATTACTAGTTAACATGGCTTTGTGAAAACTCCCCTATACCAAACATGTGAGTCAGACCATTGATACATCAATACTATCCACTTATACTGCCACTGGTTCTCCCAGCTCTTTCCCAGATATGTTAGTTGGCACTGAAATTCTGGAAGATACTCCAAAAAGGGTTGGCTAAATTCTATACTTCTGGTTACTTTTGCACTTTGGTAACTCATTAATTCCAATATTTTATATTAAGTTATTCTGCACTTGAATCAGTTTATAAAGAGGTCAAAAACATAGAATACTGGGAAACAATTCAAGTGAGAAAAAGAAGAAAAAACAAGTGGGTGATATGAAAGACCCCTATTTAAGAGCTTGAAGAGGTGCTGCCAGAAAGAGCAGCTCCTCACAGACCAATGGGTTTGATGCAGTATAAGGCACCTGCAGGTGTTCCAAAGAACTTCAATAAAGGTAAAGATATACCCAAAAAATCCTGACTGAAAGAAAACAGAAAACATTCACTGTTCATTCAAAAAACCTCCTCCATGCAAGGATATAGACAGCAAGAGCACCATACTCTAAAACTCTATGAAATATAAACACAGTTCCCAAACATTTTTAAGACTATGCATGACTTTTTAAAAAATTTCATCCTGAAAGATAAAAGAAGAGTAACCAAAAGATCCTGGGTAGCCAGCCTTTTGCCATTACATTATGTGTGGCCAAGAATGAAAATGAAATTAAGTTGGGGGCTCCTGATGCTAAGACTTGACCACTCGACACCTATGTAGCTCCTCACCTGACACCTTGGCCCTGACAGATTAGCCAGGAGTCCACAGCCTGCCCTTCCACTCTAACACTTGTTACCAATAGCTATTACAATAAAGTATCTTCCAAACAAACTCAAACTGAGTGAGATGGTGTCAAAAGAAAAAAGAAAAAAAAGAAGGTTGCTTGCCTGACTGACTCCAGTCACTCCAACTGTCTCTCCCTGAACAGAAACACTGCTTTGGTTACAGCTAAGGAGATATTAATGGTGTTGTTTATTCCTGGGAGACAAATATATTATGACTCCTTGTGATACTGCTTCATGTTCCTCTTACCATAGGCCTCAAAATGTGATGCAGGTTTCCTGAATGAACAGAAGAGAACATTGCTTTTGAGATCTGTACTTCTGACTGATCAATTCAGCTTCAGTAGAGAATTTAAAGACATTTTAACACAATTGAAGGTCTGGGACAGATGGACCTTGAGCAACCCTTATAAGAGAGTCCCCAAACAAAAGGAAATAAGCAAAAGACATTTCAAAAGTGTCCCTTTAAAATGTACCAGAAATTATAGACAATATGGAAAAGGTAGCTACAGATAAATACTGCCGCATAAAATGTGCAGTGGTCTGGCATCTCAATTAAACTATAAAGAAATGCATAGATTTCATGCCAGCTCCAGACACTGCCTTTGAGGTAATCATGCCTCTTTCCTGGATATATATGGAAAGATGGACAAGGCAAGAGGGAAGGAGAGGATTATACTGTCTGTCCCCACTGAGCTTCCAGTATGAACAACACCAAAGGAAACCAGTTAACTTTTTAAAGAGAAAGAGTGCAATTCTAAGGATAGTTACATCCTTTTAAGACAATTTACTTTAACAGAGCCCTGACCTGGATGGCCCAGGCTAGCCTGATCTTATCTGATCTCAGAAGCTAAGCAGGGTCACCTCCGGTTAGTAATTAGATGAGAGACCACCAAGAAAGTCCAGGGTCACTATGTAGCGGCAGGCAATGACAAACCACCTCTGAACGACTCTTGCCTTGAAAACCCTACAGGGTTGCCATAAGTCAGCTGCCACTTGACAGCACCTGTCCTGGGCCTGGTACAGTGGCTAGAACTTCAGGTATTAGATCAGGGAAAGCCAGATTTCTACTGTGGAAGCTCACTGGGTGACACTGGGCCAGTGAATTGTTGTGAGGACGAAACAGAGGAGAGGGGAATGACATAAACTATTTTCGATCTCCACTCTGAAGATACCCTGAATATAAATGAAATCATACATATAGCTGAGGATGGGGACAGGTAGGTTGGCTGGCAGGCAGGCAGGAAAGACAGAAGGAAGCAATGAAAGATGAGCATATGAGATTGCCAGGAGGAGGGGAAGAGGACATATTGTGGGGAAGGTGATACTAGGAAAAACGAGGTGTCCCCATAAGTCCTTGAGGGTTCCCCACCATGCAACTAGGCCACAGTTTTCCTGGGTAGAGGCTGCCAGGGTAGGGAAGGAAGAAAAGCTGAAGACCTTGTGCTTGTGGCCACTGTGTAACAGAGTGTTGGACTGGATAGGCCATTGGCCTGATCAGGGAAGAGAAAGAGGAAACAGTACATGAGAGGAAAATGAGACACCCCTGCAAATCCTTGCAGGTCCCCAATTTAAGTCCAAAACTTTAAAAATAAAAATAATGGATTTTTTTTAAACCCACTGAACTAAAGTTTTTTTTAAACCCACTGAACTAAAGTTTGGAGAACTAAAGTTTGCTCTTGTGCAGCAAGTAAGAGGCAAAAAGAAGCAACAGAAGGAACTAGGAACCTACAGGGTGTGGGAGGAGGTAGAGCTGGCAGTGCTGTAGGCAGGTGGGCTGGCTGGTGAATTAGCGAGTGGGCAACCCAGGGAACAGGAAGATCAGCAAGCAAAGAAGTGGGTGGGGGAGGTGGTGGGGCCAGGAAGACAGGCAACAGGAGCCCAGGAGGAAGAGGATGAGGGAGTGGCAGGGGAAGGAAAAGCAAGAGGAGGGGCAAAAAAAGGAGGAAGAGGCCTGCTGCCAAAACTGCAGGAGAATCAAGGTAAGTCTTCCATGAGTCTTATGGGGCCTCTTGCTTGTACAATATACCATATACTGACCAGTTTGTCACTGCATTATAGGTTCAGCCTAATAGATCTTGGCAGACCTGGAGCCAAAATACAGACACAGAGAAACACTAGCTGTTAACCCATTAAACCAGGGGCCTCTTGAAGGGGAACGTGGGGTGACAGAAGGTGAGATAGAATCACAGAGTTGGAAGGGGCCATACAGACCATCTAGTCTAACCCCCTGCCCAATGCAGGACCAGCCTAAAGTATCTCTGTTCCTAACCTAACCATCAGAGGCCATAAAAGATTTGGTGCTGTGTCAAATTATGGATCTGGCAATAGTAACAAAAGTGTATTATATTGGCAGGTTGTTGGTTTCTTATGATACAGCAGAATAAAAAATTGCTCCCTATTAGTGCATTTTCATAGTGAAAAGATTTCTCAGTTATGTTTGGGTTTTGAGTGGTTTGAATATGGTAGAGATAATTAGTGGGCTAGAATAGCTACGTATGGTCAATATATTACATCCTTAACACGTACACTTGTGATTAATGTATTTTGACACATGCTTGGTGACATGCATTTAGAAGTAATGTGTTTGGCCAGATTACCTGTTTGAGGGACTACATTATATATCACCCTGGCTTCAGGGGCAAAAAGTTCCTCAGTGCAGAGGCAGATTACAGTTTCTTTGTCAGAGAAATTTTATTGCTCTCTTTGTAAACCATCTCGAATACATTTGTAGAAAGATCAGATACAAATATTTTAAATGAAGTAATAATAGGTAGTGAAGCAGTGACAGCAAACTTGGGGTTAATGCCAATGTGAAAGCTGGATTGCAAACTCCTTATCTTGTGCATTAGATATCACTCCAGGCTTGATGTTAGTTTAAGAAGTCTGTTTATTCAGCTATATCAGTGATTTGTTCTAAAAGGTCTTAGAAAAAGTAAGGCGAAGAATTGATCTGGCAAAATGTGGTTACTGTCAGCTCGGCAACTCAAAGGGAGTGGTGGCGCAGGCAATACAATGTCTGCTTTAACATCTGTAGCAAACAGCCTCAATGGCTGTTCGAATCCCCACCGCAGCCGGAGTGAGCTCCCGGCCCCCATCCCAGCTCCCGCCAACCCAGAGGTTCGAAAGATAAAAAAATAAACAAGTAGATAAATGGGTACCTGCCCTAGGTGGTAGGGGGCACCCACCTCCTGGTTCCGTGCCAGGAGTGTTGGCAGCAGCGATGGAAGC
>NW_015166423.1:1495891-1504713 GCF_001447785.1 Gekko japonicus
AGCAGCACCAGAAGCCCTCCTGCTTGAGCCTGCAATGGAGGCCTTCCCACCGGCCCCTGAAATAGTCCACAGAGCTCTGTTGGGCAGACCTGGGCCCATAGCGCCTCAGGGGACACTCTCACTCTGCAGGAATGGCAACTGGCTGCATGTGATCCCATCCCAAAAACAGAGAATGAGAACAGTGATTATTTTCCCAAGCACAGTGCAGCCATAGGAGCTCAGTACCTGCCAGAAGGGCGGCTGAACCTGATTACCTCCCAGCCTGTTTAAGATGAGGCTTGGGAAAGTTGCCTTGCTGGATCAACTGGTGGAGGAGGTGCGTGCAAGCTCCTTGCCTCCAGTTCCTGTTCCCGGCTGCCAGTGCCTATTGATGCTCCCAAGCCTTGCTCTCTATACCTGAGTATACTGCTTCAGAAGACAGCTAACTGGCCTATTCTGCAGAGTGCAGGGCAGTTACAAAGCTAGATGGGAGAGTTTTTCATAATTTTAACCTTTCCAGAAAATACTTTCTTCTGAGTGCTATCTTCTGCAGGGATAAAGCCCATGAATATCTAACAAAAAACAAAACTAAGGGGGATTGTAATTTATACCCTCCCTACCTATCCTCTAAGTAAGGCTGCACTGTTTAGTCAAATAAAGTCAGGGCTATTTTTGGGCAGGAACGCACAGGAACGGAGTTTCGGCTGGCTTCCAAGTTGGCCACGCCCAGCAGAGAACTCATTAGCATAATAGGCCACACCCAACAGCAGAAACTCATTAGGATTGGCTACATTAGGGGTGTGTGGCCTAGCATGCAAAGGAGTTCCTGCTACCAAAAAAGCCCTGGGTTTGGACAACAAAAAAGGTAAACAGAATAAAAAGCAAAAGGTGGGTGTGGCTGGATGAGCACACTTCTGGTAACATGGGAAGGGGCCTAATATGCCAATGAGCTGTGCTGTCAGGGGTGTGGCCTAATATGCTAATGAGTTTCTGCTGTTGGGTATGGCCTATTATGTTAATGAGTTGCTGCTGGGCTTTTTCTACAAAAAAGCCCTGAATAAAGTCATGTTCTTAATTAAACGTGCAGATTTTTTAAAAATAAAAATTTAATTATTTAATTATTTTTAGTACAAGTACTTAACAAAAAACATAGAACTCTTTCTCTACCACCCAGGACTGAAGATGACAGAATATGTGATCAGAATATGTACCACCTAAAGAAAGAATGCTTTATCCTTCAGAAAAGCTGATTCATATGAAAATTTATGCAGTTCTGAGTAAAATTTAATCAACTGGGTTGCCAACTCAGGATTGGGAAATTCATGGAGATTTGGCATACAGCCTGGGGAGTTTGGAGAGGGGAGGAACCTCTGTGGGGTATAATGCCATAGGTTTCCCCACTCCAAAGTATCCATTTTCTCCAGGGGAACTGATCTCTGTCATCTGGAGATCAGCTCCAATTCCAGGAGATCTCCAGGCCCCATCTGTAGGTTGGCAAACCTAGGGGACTAACAAAGCTATTACAACACCAGAACTGCATATTCAGATCTTCTTACATCAATTTAGTACTCAATCCTGAAAAAGCTTTTGAAAACTGAAGAGAACACCTGTGGCAATATACAGAGTACATTTTCGTCTCCATTCAGTACCCTCGTACATCAAGGTTTTATGGGAAGGGCTTTCAGATCAGAGGATGAAGTTTGCAAACAGACTTAAAACAATTTTAAAAACCTGCAACTGGGTGGTATTATACTGACCCAAAGAGTAATAAGGGTGCGTGTGTAGCCACAGTGATTTTAAGTAGTACAGCATGGTTATATGCAGTACTTCTTTAAAAAGGCTGAGCTTACCCCCAATAAAGGTTGGAAGCCAAAGTGATTAAGCATTAATAGAAGGTAGACTCTAAGAAGGAGCTGCGGTGGCTCAAGTGGTTAAGATGCTGAACTGCAGGCTGTGGAAGGTCAGTAGTTCAGCAGTTCGAGACCCGGGTGCCGCATGATGGAGTGAGCTCCCATCTCTAGTTCCAGCTCCTGCCAACTTAGCGGTTCGGAAGCAAGAAATTGCAAGTAGATAAATAGGTACCACTTCGGTGGGAAGGTAACAGCGCTCCGTGCGCCTTGGTGTTTAGTCATGCCGGCCACATGACCACGGAAACGTCTTCGGACAGCGCTGGCTATTCGGCTTTGAAACGGAGATGAGCACCGCAACCCTAGAGTAGGATTCGACTGGCTTTCGAACAAGGGAACCTTTACCTTTACCTAGACTCTAAGAGTGCCCACAAGGTGATAAACATGATTACACTGAAAGGTTACTGAATTCCAGCAGATCACCTATTCTCTGCCTAGCACACATGGAAGAGGAGAAAGAACAAATAATGAATTTGAAGTTTGTAAAACCTGTGTTAAGTCAACAGAACTGGGACTTTTGTCCTCATAATAATTAAACAAATGAAAAACTGGGCTTTTTTCATCATGAGTCAGGAATTTACTACTCTTCCCTTGTGCTTTCTGATACACAATTTAAAATGAGTTCGGGTACATGGTTATGTGGGGGAGAATCCCCAATACAATCCTATGATTTTGCCTCAGATCATAAGGAAACATATCTAAATGGTTCCTGACAAATCCATAACTAAGTATATCTGCCATTCCTCACGGGCATAATAACAAATTCATATACAGAATTAATTCTGTAGCACTGAGCTTCTCCCTAAATAACTCTTAAGAGCCACCTATGAAGGAATCGCAGTAGCATAAGAAAATGTACATTTTGAGACAGAGACAGGCAATCTGCAGTTTTAGCCCTTTAAGTCAACAAGGGGAGGTTACAACTGACATATGCAGCCTCTGCTTGCCCTTTGTCATGTATGTGTTTCACCTCAAAAACTGTCAGTGACTTGTCAGAATCAATCAGAAAATCTGATGCTGTTCTCCAGTGATGTATAAGACCGGACAGCACGACACCAAATTTCTGGTGGTGTGTGTCAAGAACCATATGAAAACAGATGTCCTCATTACTCTATTGCAGGGGCACAAAGGAGTACCAGTCTTACTCTTATGACCCACATTTGGCAACAACAAGGCCTGAATGTGAGACAGACAATCATATATTTTAAAAGCAAAAAAAGGTTTTATCACACAAAGTTAAAAACAGAATGCTCAGTATGATATCACACTATCTTACCGAAGGTTTATACAAGCATCACTTTCAGAGGCCAGGATGAAAACACAATTTTTAGTTATCTTGTTGTTTTTGGCTTGACCGTCACCTCCCCACAACTCATTGACTAAAGGGGATCTAAACACACCAGAATTCAGTGGTATAAAACAGCAGAATGAGCTTGATTTGTAGGGTACTATTTTTAATGCTCCCCCTCACAGAAAAAGCTCACAGCAACAATAAATTAGAATGTCAGGGAGAAAGGTTTTACTTGCCTCCCACCCCCCCTTTGCTAATTTCTCACATGCAAGGAGCTTTGAGCAGCTAAATTTGAATCCAGGAACACTTTAGAGACCAACAAGGTTTTCAGAATATGATCTTTTGAGAATCAAAGCTCCCTTCAGCAGAAGCTCCCTTGGTCAGAGAGCTTTGACTCTTACGCACTGAAAGTCTTGTTGCTCTCTAAGGTGCTACTGGACTCGAATCTAGCTGTTCTACTGCAGACCAGCATGGCTGCCCTCTGAAACTAAGGAGCTTTGAGGATACATACCACAGGAATCATGTTGAGGTGGTGATGGAGAAAGCTTCCTGGAGAAGGTTCAGTCCTTGGCGTCTCCACTTAAAGGAACTCAGTTAGCAATTACCCTTTCTCTGTCTGAGATGTTGGAGAGTATGCAAATGAAGCAGATAGACCAGAGGTCCGACTCCACATCAGGCATCGTCATATGCTCTGTGTATGAGTATTGTATGCACAGCTGGATATGTGCACTGTTAAATGCAACTTGTTCAGCCAAATAGAACAAATGGCACCCAGAGCAGACCCCCTTCTCTACCTTAACTGTCTTGCTCTTAATTGCACGTCAATATTGACATGGGACAATCTTCATCAGTGGCTTCATCAGTCCGACACCCTACCCACTACTCCACATTGGCTCTTTTCATTAAGTTACAAAGGGTTTTTTTTCATTCAGCTGGTCATTAAACCTATATTGTTACATATATTTTATATGAGTTACATACATCATACATTCTGTGATCACCACTGATTTAATACTACTGAGCCTTTGTTGATCAGTTGGTCTCTGTTGATCACTTGATCACTGAGCCTTTGTTGATCAGTTGACACTGGTCAGAATAAATGTCAGATGACGGTTAACCATCTCAATGTATGCCTCTTAATTTCAATGAAAAAATGATTAAGTCACATGATCAAGCACTATTCTCCAAAGGGCAAATTCTGGCATAGAGGAATAACATACAGGAGCTTAATTTATTTTATTTTATTTTTATTTTATTATATTTCTATCCTGCCATCCCTCCAAACGGGCTCAGGGCAGCTCACAATTAAGGGCACCACGTGCCAGGTATATAAAACATATAAAACAAGATAAAAAACAACTATATTATTACAATTAAAGTGCTCAGTGATGTTAATCCTTCAGACGAATTTAGATGGCGTACTGTAGATGTAACACAAAGTCCCAATTCAGCGGTGACCAATCAATCACAATGCTGTGGCTCGATCTTCATACAGGGCCAACCCACTACCCCATTGTTACTAACAATAATAGTTGGTGGTAGTGGTAGTGGTGGCTCCTAATTAAAAGCCTGGTGGAAGAGCTCTGTCTTGCAGGCCCTGCGGGACTGTAAAAGGTCCCGCAGGGCCCTGATCTCCTCCAGGAGCTCATTCCACCAGGTAAGAGCCACCACTGAAAAGGCCCTGGCCCTGGTCACAGCGAGCCTGGTCTCCCTGGGGCCTGGAATCACTAACTGATGTTGTGACCCCGACCATAGTGCTGTCTGGGGTATGTGTGGGGAAAGGCAGTCCCTCAGGTATGGAGGACCCTGGCCATATGGGGCTTTAAAGGTAAGTACCAGCACCTTGAAGCGGATTCGGTATGCTATTGGCAGCCAGTGCAGTGTTTTCAGCACAGGCCTGATGTGCTCCCATCTAGGGAGGCCTATCAAGAGCCTGGCCACAGCATTCTGCACTAGCTGCAGTTTCCGGATTTGCGTCAAGGGAAGCCCCATGTAGAAAGCATTACAGTAGTCTAATCTTGAGGTGACTGTTGCATAGATCACTGTAGCTAGGTCATGGCGGTTGAGGAAGAGAACCAACTGCCAAAGCAGTCAGAGATGGTAAAAGGTTGACCTGGCAGTGGCTGCCACCTGGGCCTCCATAGTTAAGGAGGCATCCAGGAGCACTCCCAGACTCCTAACCTCTGGCGCTGGCACCAGAGGCGCCCCGTCGAAGGCCGGTAGAGGGATCCCCATCCCCAGACCACCCCAACCTAGGCACAGGACTTCCGTCTTTGCTGGGTTTAGTTTCAGACGGCTCAGTCTAAGCCAACCAGCCACGGCGTGCAATGCCCAGTTCAGATCTTCCGGACTGGAGTCCGACCGGCCACCCAACATCAGATAGAGCTGGGTGTCATCTGCATACTGATGACACCCTAGCCCATACCTCCGGGCAATCTGGGCAAGGGAGCGCATATAGATGTTAAATAACATCGGGGGAAGCACCCCCCCGAGGCATGCCGCATTCAAGCGGGTGTCATTGGGACTGCTGTTCCCCTAGTGCCACCCTTTGTCCCCGACCCTAGAGAAAAGAGGCAAGCCATTGTAAGGCAAGCCCCTGTATCCCCACATCAGCCAGGCGGTGGGTCAGCAACTGGTGGTCAACCGTGTCAAACACAGCCGACAGGTCTAACAACAACAGTGCTGCCAAACCACCTCGATCCAGGTGCCTCCAGAGGTCATCAGTAAGGGTGGCCAGTGCTGTCTCCATCCCATGATCCAAGCGAAAGCCGGACTGGAAGGGATCTAAGATGGAAGCATTACCCAGGAAGCCATGTAACTGTATCGCCACCACCCTCTCAATTAATTTGTCCAAATAGGGCAAATAGGAAACTGGCCGATAGTTGGCCAATTCGGCCGGATTCAATGTTGGTTTTTTCAGGAGAGGGCGGACCATCACTTCCTTGAGTGCCCCCGGGAACCACCCCTCAGAGAGGGACGTTGACAATCTCCCATAGGAAACCTCGAAACCCCTCATGGCCCCCTTTGATGAGCCAGGAAGGGCACAGATCAAGGCTGCATGTGGTTGGGCACACAGACACGAGCAATCTGTCAGCTTCCTCCAGACTGAGTGGGCAAAAACAATCCAAACCCAGAGTCGGAGACATGCAAGGGGCCTCGAGTTCACCCACTGTTTCAACTGTGGCGGGGAGATTGTGGCGGAGCGCCAAGACTTTATCCGCGAAATAGCTCGCAAATGCCTCACAGCCAATATCCAATTTCCTAGCATTTTGCCTGTCCTGCGGCAGAGCTGTTAAAGACCGAATTGTTCTAAACACTTGGGCTAGGCGTGAGCGCGCAGACGCAATTGTGGCCGCATAGAAGTCTCTCTTAGCGGCCTTGGCTACCATCTCATAGGATCTCAGAAACATCCTATAAGATGCTCTTCTTGCCTTGTCGCAGGCACAACGCCACTGTCTCTCTAGTTGTCTCAGCTCTTGCTTCATAAGCCACAGCTCCTGGGTATACCAGGGAGCCAGTCTAGAGTGAGCACGCAGAGGGTGCCAGGGGAGCAATCCTGTCGATGGTTGTAGAGTCGGCTATGCCAGTCCTCCACAAGCTCATCCAACGAGCTGCCAGGGGGCCTCAGATCCCGCAGAGCTACCTGAAGTCGTACTGGGTCCATTTGGCTCCGCAGGCAAGCTAAAATCTGCTCACCGCCTAAACAGGGTCAGGGTGGAACATTCAGACAGGCCTTCGGGGCATAGTGGTCCAACTATGGTACTGCCGATGCAGTAATCCAGTCCACTATCATCCCAGCCGTAAAGATCAAATCAAGTGTGTGTCCGGCCCAGTGTGTGGGGGTTGTTACCGATTGGGAGAGTCCCAGAACTGCCATGGACAACACTAGGTCCACTGCCTGACTGGAAGCTGCATCATTGGCATGGACATTGAAATGGCCCAAGACCAACAGTCTAGGGTGCTCCAACGCCCAGCCTGATACAGCCTCCATCAGGGACAGCAGGCTACTGGCTGGTGCGTTAGGCAGTCGGTACACCAGTCAGACTGCCAAACTTTCCTCGGCCTCCAACACCAGGCCGACACACTCAATGCCTGTGATCTCCAGCAGCAGGAGCGCCTTGAAGGAGTAAGCCTCCCAAATGAAAATAGCCACTCCTCCCCCCTGCCCCCTAGTCCATGATTGGTGTAGGACTGAGAACCCAGGTTCGGCAAGTTGGGAGAGAGCTACAGTCTCCCTGTCCCGCACCCAGGTCTTGGTCACGCATGCCAGGTCTACCTTCTGTTTCAGAAGGAAGTCCCAAAGGACTATGGTCTTATTATTTATAGACCTGGCGTTGCACAGCACCAATGTCGGAGGGGGGTTATCAATCCTAGCCCCACTGCCGACAACCTTCGAGATGGGTCGCAGGTTGGAAGGGCACTGAGCCATTCTATTTCTCGGCGTCCTTCCCTTGAGTCTTTGCATGGACCCACCACTGTACTTTCCCCTCCCCAGGAGCACCAGAATCTGCTGCCCTGGCATCGCCACATCAGCCAGTCTTTGCACTAGCCTCGGACTGCTAACGGACTAGCTAAATGAGCTGTTCCTCCTATGTGAGCGCTGAGAGCAGCTACCGCTCCTAGGCTGATGAAACAAAATTATCTACCTGTCCTGCTATATAAATTATGAACCTCTACTGATGACTATAGAATTCATCAAAACTCATGGCAGTCATTAACTAATGAAGCCCGAGACAACCTATCCTGAACCACAAATGATATGCAGTTACATTAATGAGATATGACCATACACATGCAATCACACACACAATGCTTGAACATGAAAATTCAAAACAGTGTGCTCATCAGAGAAAGACCCACCACTTATGCATGATGAAATACACAGGAAGAGATAGACCCTAGATGCTACCAATAAAGTTTGGCTGGTTTTATTACGTTTCATTTCCTATTTCCAGATAATAGGAAATGAAGAACCATCCATTTCAAAGAAATTTAAATAACACGTGGTATCACATACCACCCATGTTATGTAATGATTTTGGTTCCTTGAGTCATAAAACATATGACAAATCTTGTGGTGCAGGAGTCTTGAAGAGTATACAAAGACAACTGTTTTGCTGAGGTACCTTGCAGTATATGCTGATCTGATAACTCTGACATGTAGAGCTAGTAATTCCAACTCTGAATTCTCAAATTCATGCTTCTTATACTCCTGTTCTCCCTCATGGATCACTGCCTTGACGTGGCGAGGGGGGCTTGCGTGGTTCAATGAGGCTGTGGGCTATGCCGTGGAGGGCCACCCAGGACGGACAGGCCACAGCAGAGAACTCAGACCAAACGTGATCCACTGGAGAAGGAAATGGCAACCCACTCCAGTATCTTTGCCAAGAAAACCCCATGGACAGTATCAAAAGGCTAAAAGATATGACACCGGAAGATGAGCCCCTCAGGTCGGAAGGTGTCCAATATGCTACTGAGGAAGAGCAGAGGGCAAGTACAAGTAACCCCAGAAAGAGTGAAGCGGCTGGGCCAAAGCCGAAAGGATGCTCAGCTGTGGATGTGTCTGATGGTGAAAGGAAAGTCCGATGCTGCAAAGAACAATACTGCATAGGAACCTGGAATGTAAGATCTATGAATCAAGGTAA
>NW_015166423.1:1506315-1516363 GCF_001447785.1 Gekko japonicus
CAAAGTTAATTTAATTAACTTTGATTTAATTGGCTGGTGGCCCCCCCTCTACTCTAATGGCAGAAAGTGAAGAGGACCTAAAGAGCCTCTTGCTCAGGGTAAAAGAGGAAAGCGCAAAAGTGAACTTAAAGCTCAACATCAAAAAAACTAAGATCATGGCATCCGGCCCCATCCCTCCTTGGCAAATAGAAGGGGAAGTCCTGGAGGTAGTGACAGACTTCACGTTCCTGGGATCCTAGATCACCACAGACTGTGACTGCAGCCATGAAATTAAAAGCACCTGCTCCTTGGGAGGAAAGTGATGGCGAACCTAAACAGCATGATAAAAAGTAGAGACATCACCCTGCCAACAAAAGTCCGCATGGTCAAAGCAATGGTATTTCCAGTAGTCATGTATGGCTGCGAGAGTTGGACTATAAGGAAGGCCGAGCGCCGAAGAATAGATTCTTTGAACTATGGTGCTGGAGAAGACTCTCGAGAGTCCCTTGGACTGCAAGAAGATCAAATCAGTCAACCCTAAAAGAAACCAACCCTGACTGTTCCCTGGAAGGCCAGATAATGAAACTGAAGCTCAAATACTTTGGTTACCAAATGAGAAGGGAGCACTCACTGGAGAAGACCCTGATGCTGGGAAAGATTGAAGGTCAAAGAAGACGGGGGCGGCAAAGGATGAGATGGTTAGACAGTGTCATAGATGCAACGAACATAAAATTGAGCAAACTTCAGAGGACAGTGGAAGACAAGAAGGCCTGGCGTGATCTGGTCCATGGGGTCGCGAAGAGTTGGACTCGACTGTGTGACTGAACAACAATAACAACAAAATATTCCTATTAAAGAAGCTGATTGTTGTAAGAAATTTTGGATTGGATCAGAAAATTGAATCCTTTTAGTAGAATCACAAATCCAATATATATTTAGTCTTTTGTGTTAGCTGACAGTTTTAGTAACAAAGCACACAGCAGGGCCAAACTCCCCAAATGCATTTCTTTTGTCTTTAGCCCATCTCTGTAAAGTCACATAGTTGGAAACAGACCCACATTCTTTCCCATGAGAAGGTAACAACCAAATGGTCACTAGGTGTTAAAGCTAGGGCCATTCAAAGTAACTTACGTTTACAATAGGTCAGGCATCTCGCCTAAGAAGACCAATTCATTTGCAAATGTAATGACATCCTAGGATGCAAGTTGTTTCTCACTCCCAGTTCCCATCCCCTGATAAGCACTGATCTGGTTTATCTCATTAGCCCTACACAAAGGAACATTTTGCACATCAGAGAAAGTAAAACAAGCCTCTAGATGTAATTCAGACTTGAAATGTTACCCTATGTTATCTGTAACTGAAATGTTTTGACACTATAAAACTTTGGGATGTATTGAGACATCCTCTTCACAGGAAGGTCTCACCAAAATCAAAGCAAAAGTGCCAAACCGATTGATCCTTTTTGTATAAATGTAGGTCCTTTTCACTAGCTCCTGGCTGATCTTTAGTTACTCAGAGAGGTCTTTATGCTCCTGAGGGGCTAATATTCTGCATGAGAACTTCTCGAAGGGGCTGGGGAAATTTCTGTCTGTCTGACTAACCTTTATCTGTTATTTAGAAGTGTAATTATTCCTTGTTTTAAGGGTGTGTGCGTCTCTTTAAATGTTTGGTTACAATGCAGTGAATGCAGAGTAGTTTGCTTGAGGGAGACAAGTGTGGTGTGATTGGAGGATGAGAGTGTGTGGGAGGAGTTTTTGAAGTGGATCTGTCTGGGTGTCAGTTATAGAAAAGTCAGTTTAAAAAGTCAGTTGGAATTGTTCAGTTAGAGAGATCAGTCAGTGAGTGTTCTTTTAGTTATTTGTGGGATTTAAAAGAGTGCAGTGTTATGTCTTAAAAAGTGAGACTCTAAAGATCTGGAAGGAAGTTAAAATTATCAAGAGCTTAGCCTGTGAGGCAGCAGAAAGAGTGATTCCTGCTAGTGTTGGATGGATCTGAGTGTCAAAAGAAAAACAAAAAAGAAAGGAAAAAGGACAGAGTGTGTGATACTTTTGACACACATATTTACAAGTCCCTTATTCCCAAACAGTTACAGAATAACCAGCCTCATATTTTGTTCTTATTTCAATAAATTATCTTTTGTTCAAGTTTATCCCAGAATTCAGTTCTGTCTTTCCTCAGGACCACATAGATCCCTGAAAAGCCCAGACTCTGGGTCACATTACCAACAGCAAAGGAGAGGTTTGGAAGTCCTTAAATTCCTGGTGGCAGTAGAAAACACCCAGTTTACAAAAGCAAAGAACACATATAAAGTGAAAATAACTCCCAAATAAGAGGACCCCACAAGAAGTGTTTAGAAGTATTTAGTGTATTGTTCAAGCTCCAGCCACGCACCTGGCTGGCTGAGAGCCCAGTACATTTAACCTTGATAGTTTTAATGAAGGGAGTTTTGTCTAAGGAAGCGTAATCGATAGTTTGTTTGCCAGTTCCTGGCTACACTCTTTTGCCTGAGTAAGGGGCATCACCATTGCTCATACAAAGAACCGAGGTTGGGGTGGGTCGTAGGAACATTTAAACCCACCACAAGTGAGAAATTCTCACCTCACTGATCTTTCCAATGATCTAAAGCCACCTTTGTTATGCCAAACTAGGGTCATATTGACAACAGATCAACTTTATGTTGTAAATGTAATATGGTTCTTTTAACATGACAGGCTGATATGTCAGATTTAACATGATGGATCCATAAGTGTTACACAGAGTAACTCATGTGCAACATAATGTCTGTTCTGTACAGATTTAAAAAAAAACCTGTAAGGTGAACTCAGCTTAAATTATACAATAATCACAGTGGTGTGTATCATGTAGTTATTTCAGCTACCGTAAGAGTCATTAGTTAGCAGAAGTAGGTTCCCACCTCCCACGTTCTTATGTGTTGTCATACAAGAAACTTTCATTTTATCCATAAAGCAATTTCTGTTTGCATAGCTAGCACTAGAATGCTGGTCTAACTTAATTCATTTTTTAAGTTTATAATGCAGTTGACGAATGATATTTCAAAGTGGGCAGTACTTTTGATTGCACAAGGAGCATGCCATGCCTACTGCTACTGCTTGCACAATGATGACTTCATTAATGGCATACCTCTTAGTCAGAGAGAAGCTTCATTTGGTGTTTTGCTCAATACACATTAGTAGCTACCTATTTAAAAATCACTTTGATTAAAAACCATCCACTTCACTTAAAGATTATTTCAAAAATATTTTAAAGTATATATTCTCCATGAAGACCCCACAACATATTTATAATCCTCAGACAGAGTGTATGAATGGAAAGTTTGGGTGCTAAACTGGTAAGGAATTATACAAAACAAAGCTTCCCCAAAGAAGCATTTAGAGTGCTGTTTTTCTAGAATCAAAAATGACTGTATATTAAGACAGAAATGCCTACAGCCATAAAGTTCTACAAGTCAGGAATGAAGTCTTCCCCTAAGGCTTAGAGGTGTCATGGAAATCAGACTTGAAATTATGGAATTGTTTCTCCATTTACAGAGCTATTTTTATTATATCTAATATTTAAACAGAACTTTAAATAAATTCATTATTTTTGTGTATGCCCCCCCCCCCCCAATAATCTGTCTAGAAACTGCTCTTAGACAAGTGGTGGATTCTCCCTCTTGCAAATAAGCTCTTCAATAAGCAAAAGCAAATAACTAATATTAAAAACCCAGAAAGGGCATAAATTTTTTATAACACCGCAAAAGAAGAATTCAAACTAATTTCCTGTTATAGAACAAGCTGAGATCGACTTCCTTCTAGCCACTGCCATGCTCTTTCTGTATAAGAGGTCCCCTTCTGTATTAACAGATGGACATGAATTCCTCAATTTCTGCACATTACTCAATTCACATAATGACTGTGACATATGTTGAAAAGAGTTCAGCCTATCCTCCCCCACAGTTCTGTTTTTCGAACCTGGTCCCTGACTATCTGACTCACTAGGGACACCAACACATACACCTGTGAATTTTTTTCAGTGGGCCAAATAGCAGCAGAACCCGAATCAGGCACACCATGCAGGGAAAATTAAGCCACCCATGCTTGGCTGTTATATCTGTGTGCTCAGTAATATGATATACTGGCTTTCAGCTGGAAAGATCACTGATGCAAGGAGAAAGCCGGACACAGGGAAGAAAGGAAGGGTGGCTAAATCTTAAATTCCCGCTTTAACTTTGTAGAACTGATATGCCCTCCTAATATACCAAGTCATCATTATTTTATCTCTCTATATAATAATTCTGTTTTGGAGTGACAATTTTCCATACACTTCCTCAGCCATTGGCTCATCAGCCGCCACTCAAGCATATTCACGTGCCATTGGCCGGGTGCTGGGTCTGCTCCTCTTCCCCACCCACTCCCCCTTCAGCCACTGTGCCCTGTCAGAATTACTGGCAAACGGCTTTCTCTCTTGACGAAGATGCTTCTCCTGCTTGCCTCCCATGTGGGACTAACTGTTCTCTCAGTGGCTGTTGGTAGTTGTCACGAAATGGAAGTTACCTGTGTTTGTAAGATGGCTGTAATTCTTTGTTTAAAATGTTCCCTCATACGGTTTAATTGAGCTATAGTTCCAGAGAGAAGCCTGCAGGGGTATCACTCACTGGGTTGAATGGTTCTTCCTCATCTGCTGGCCTACAGTTCCCAGCTGCCCCAAGGCCAAAAAGTGCAGGAAAACAGGGACTGTCCCAAGGCAGTCTTCGTCCCTGGGAGACAGCAGAAATTCAGCCACTGGACTGGGGAATAAATGGAAGTTTCCCTGCCCACAACATCCAGAGGTAGAGAGTATTGTGTGTAGATTTATGCTCTGTTTGTTCATAGTATGTGCTCAGTAGTTCATAGTGTAAGCTCAATAGTCACAAGATAAAAGGACAAGTCCTCTTGTGGATCAAAAACTGGCTAATTAATAGGAAACAGAGAGTGAGTATAAATGGGAAATTTTCTCAGAGGAGGGTGGTAAGCAGTGGGGTACAACAGGGATGAGTACTCGGTCCGGTGCTTTTTAACTCGTTTATTAATTATTTGGAGTTGGGAGTAAGCAGTGAAGTGGCTAAATTTGCAGATGACACGAAGTTGTTCAGGGTGGTGAGAACCAGAGAGGATTGTGAGGCACTCCAATGGGATATGTCGAGGATGGGCCAGTGGGCGTCAACGTGGCAAATGGGGTTCAATATGGCCAAGTGCAAAGTGATGCACATTGGAGCAAAAATCCTAACTATAAATACACGTTGATGGCGTCCAAACTGGCAGAGACTGACCAAGAAAGAGATCTTTGAGTCATAGTAGATAACTCAATGAAAATGTCGAGACAGTGTGATTGCAATAAAAAAGGCCAATGCTAAGCAGGGGATTATTAGGAAGGGTATTGAAAACAAATCAGCCAGTATCATAATGCCTCTGTATAAATCAATGGTGCGACCTCATTTGAAAAAAGTGCAGAAAAGGGCAACTAGAATGATAAAAAGGGTTGGAACACTTTCCCTATGAAGCAAGGTTAAAGTGCTTTGGGCTCTTTAGCTTGGAGAAATGATGGCTGAGGGGTGACATGATCGAGGTTTATAAGATTATGCATGGGATAGAGCAGGTAGAGAAAGAAGTACTTTTCTCCCTTTCTCACAATACAAGAACTCATGGGCACTCAATGAAATTGCTGAGAAGTTGGGTTAGAATGGATAAATAGCCTCAGACCACTGATGGGCTAGCTAAATGAGCTGATCTTCCTATGTGAGTGCTAGTAGCAGCTGCCGCTCCTGGTGCAGATGAAACCAAATTATCTACCTGTCCTGCTACATAAAATTAACCTCTACTGATTGCTATATAATTATTCAAACTCGCGGCAATCATTAACTAATAAAGCCCGAGACAGCCTATCCTAAACCACTAATAACATACAGGTTATTACCAAATTTATCAGCCTAGCAACCAAATCACACAGGGCGGTATCTTAGCTGGCTAAAACCTCTCAACCTTCCCCTGTCTCCTTTCAGTGGGCTATTCTGCTTCCAAACTCCCCCCCCCCCAAATTTCTGCATGCCCCTTACGGCTTAGTTATTTCTGGCTCCACGTCTGCAGGGAAAGGAGGAGGAACCACAGCATCCTTCCCTGCTGGTTGTTATTATAAGACAGCCACTAGGGGAGCTCCAGTCTCCAGTTTCTCACTGGCTGTGAGTTACACTTTTCGATCTTTCAAGCCCCCCCTGCTTGTCTAATTCAGCAAAGTGGTCCGCATCACATCAACGATCTCCGCTCCTCCCGTCCGACTCCTCAACAGCGGCTCCTCCGCGGTTTTTATTGCGCAGTGGCCCCCAATGTTGCAGCTACCCAGCGATGCTGCTGTCCCAGCCATTGTGAGCTTGCGGCTATCCATGATTGCATTGTTCCGATTTCTAGCTGGTCAGAGGAGCTCCAAGGAGGGGGGAAAACCTCCCCAGGCTCTCCCACCATCATCCACGGGTCTGTTGCTGCTGCCACTGCTGTGTGCTCAATTGCCACTGGAAAGTCTCCACTCCAACTGTGGCCCCAAGATAGCCGCCGCGCCATCAGAGCTAGGGTCGCACAGCCGTCAATCGCTCCTCCGGCGCCGGCAGAGGCCTTATGCCAGACCGGGGAGGTGGGCGATGGAGCCCTCATTGAATAGGCCGGCCCGGAGCACCGTATCAAGCTGGGACCATACCAGAAAAGGTAGCGCAATAAGGGGCGGTTTCTCCCCCCGCACCATGCGTCAGTTACCGGGCACCTCTTTCACATTTTCTTGGCCTGGTGTATTTTTTAATTTGGGCTAATAAGCTGTATTGTGCTCTGACCACATAGTCTCCCCTGCTCTGCACAATACCAAAGGGAGGGGGTAGCCCAGGGAAGCAAGGAAAAGCTCTGGGTTGCCAACTTTCCAGGGATCCCCCAAAGATTGGGGATTCCATCTCCAAATAGGGAGATTCAGCCAGAGGGGTCTCACTGCCCCTCTAAAAAGGCAGTGACAATTCCATGAGTGGTGGCCGCGAACTTAAGGAGTGATATATGCCCACAGGATGAGGGTAGGAGGCAAACAGCTGAGTTGTAAACTGGAGCCCGTTTCGCCATGGTAGGCAACCAAGCTTGGTTCAGACAAAGGAAAGAAGCCATTTGCAGGCCTTTGTGAGCAACTCATTGAGACCAGTCCTGAGTAGGGTTGCCAGCTCCAGGTAGGGAGATTCCTGGAGATTTTCTGGTAGAGTCTATGGAAGCTAGAGTTTGGGGAGGGGAGAGGCCTCAGCTGAACAGAATGCCATACAGCCCATATTCCAAAGCAGTTATTTTCTCCTGGGGGGAGAGATCTGTTGTCTGGAGTTCAATTGTGATACCTGGTGATCTTCAGGCTCCACCTGGAGGTTGGCTGCCCTAGGCGTAGCAGTCAGTGCTTCAGAGCAGGGTCTGCTAGACCCAGGTTCTTGCTGTAGTGGCTGAGTGGGTGATTTTGGATCAGTCACAGACTTTCAGCCTAACCTACCTCACAGGGTTGTTGTGCAAGTCAAAAGGGGGAGAGGAGAATGATGTAAGCTGGTATGGTCCCCATTGCAGAGAAAGACTACTTTTCCTCCTGGGGCACCATTGTTGCATATCTCCAGGTGAGAGCTGGAGATCACTCAGAATTACAACTGCTCTCCACATGGCAGAGATCAGTTCCCCTGGAGAAAATGGTGGACTCTGTGGCAGTCAGGGCTTCAGAGCATGGAAGAGGCTGCAGGTGTGCTTGTGGGGGGGAAATGGAAAGCTGAAGAGAGACTTAAGGTTTTGGCAACTCAATGGCGGACGTGTCTCTCAGGCACTCCTGAGGACACGATCCATGAACCAGCGGATTGAGAGGGGGTGTGATCGTACACCCCCCAGGGGCCCTCACAAGGGCTCCAAGCCAAGGGGCGCCGAGGGGCACCTCTCCGCTGGCACACTGCTAGGGGATTGAGGCGCTCTGAAGGTCTTGCCATTGCATTCCCTTATTGGGACTAAAAGGCGCACACCGGGACAAGTGTGTGGAGATTGAGCGCTTTAGACGCTTGAAGGTGAGATCAACATGATTGACATTAACAGTGAGTCTGGTTGAAACAAGCACCAGAGAACCGGCTGAAAGTCCCTCTTAAACTAAGTGAGGGGGAGGGCGGGTACTCCCCCATGGAATTAAAACGGACTTTAAGCATGATTGTTTGAGGGAGACGGAACTAAAAGCAATATGGGACTAAAGTAAGGAACTTACAAGAGATTTCCAAGCGGTTTGCAGACTTCAGAGATTTTTGGCAAAATAGAGTAAATGTAAACATCCTCAAAGACGTCACACAAAAAGACGGAGAAAGACAAGCTTCCAAAACCTAAGCCTCCTTCAGGAAGTGCTAGCCTGTTTTTCAAGGAGATGGGGAAAATGGCGCGGCATTGTGGGTGAATCTCGGATTGCTCCTGATCCACCCTGCTCTTCCTGTTTCTTTTGGAGACCCTCCTGAACTTAGGCATCATGTTGGACTCCACCTGGACCTCCTGGGGGGAGGACAGGCACAGGGGACTTGCTCGCCCCCCCCCCGCAATGGCGGTTAGTGGTGTAAAGACCGCTGTGTCCTGACGCAGAAGCAGCAGGAGGAGCAATCATGGCTGCCATGATTTGCACAAGCCACGACTTTCCTTTTTAACTTTTATTTTTGCTCTAAGCAACAAAGGCATGAGAATGTGTATGTATGTATTCTTCTATTAGCTGATGAAGACCTCTAATAAAATGACCCTCTTAGGATATTTCCAACTTTGCATGTTTACGCGGCTGCAAAAAGGAGTGGAGTAACAGGACTGAAAATGATGACAGGGGAAAATGAAGATAACCCAGCAAAGGAAATGGTATCGATAGACCTAAATAACACAGAATTTGAGCAATTGACCTTGGAATGGTTCAAAGAATTGCTGATTGATGGGGTGCAGAAAGCAGCAGAGGAAGCCTGTAAAAACATTTGTAAAAAGCTTCAAAACACTGACTTGAAATCTGAAAGTGAAAGTGAAAAGGAGCCTGTGCCCTACCAGCGAACTCCTGTGAGTTCTAAGGGGGAACAGGAAGACAGCTAAGTAAGTGGGACAAATGATATATCTTTTCTATCCTTGAAGAAAAAAAAGAATGTCCCCATGCAAGGAAAAAAAGTTAAGGATTTGGTTAAATATGTCAAGATAGCAGGACTTACTAAAGGGAAGAAGTGAAAAGAACCTCATGATGAAGTGTAGAAGCCAGTGAAAAGGAGATCGAGGTACCTCCCAAAAAATAGCAAGACAGAGCTGGTAAAACAGAAGAGACAGAATTCTGAAATAAAAGTCTCTGAGTATAAAGGGTTAAGATGGTATTCAAGAAGAAAGTACCTCAAAAACTAAGGTTGCAGTATGCAGCTTATCCCAGAGCAACTATTTTTTTTTTGTCTGTTTAAAACAGGAAAAGCTGAATTTCTCAGGTGATGGATCTGAAAGTATGGGGTTAAAGGCGTTCTAACTTTGTATATGGATGGCCAGGAGGATTTTAGATACTTATTTTCTCTGCACCCTAATTGCCTGTATATTTAATTGATGTCAGTAATGATATGTTTATTTTTGTAAATTAAAGGGAATATTTAGGGATTAAAATTAATGGTAAGTGAACAGTGAAAGAGGGAAAGCAGCACTGTATTTATAATCTTGACCTCCCAGGAAAATAAATGAAGTAAGTATGATGTTGTAGAATAACCTTTTTTGTTTGTAAAATGTGGTTAGTAATTGTTTACCTTTGTTAATGAAAGGGAACAATGACGTATGGATGAGGTAAAAGGTAATGAAGATATGTCCTAATAGTATTATCAGGGTTGCCAAATCTGCAAAACGTACCGGCGGGGGAGCATCCAGCCGGTCCGGGAGCCTTTTGCGGATGCGTGCGCGCGCGCGCGCTGGCGTGCGCATCACCGGAAGTGCCGTCACGCGCTGGGCGGGGCCACGCCATTTCAGGGGAAAACTCTTTGTTTTCCCCTCAAATGGCGTGGCCCCGCCCCCACCGTGCG
>NW_015166423.1:1516516-1632949 GCF_001447785.1 Gekko japonicus
TAAAAGCCGAATGGTGGTGGCACTTCACTAGAACATTCCACACGCTCCAAAATCAGTTTGCTCTCTGATCTGTCATTCAGAGGGTCTCCCTATCCACTGGCTGCTTTGCCTGAGTCCTGCCTCCAACATTCTAAACATTTTGCTGTTCCTCTCCCCTCCATAGCCAGTCAGAACACAGAGGTTATTTGCATATGCAGCCTCATTGGCCTCTGCCTTGGAACACAGAGGTCGTTTGCATATGCAACTTGATTGGCTTTTGCCTCTAACATTCTAAACAGTTTTGCTGTTCTGAGGTAAAATGTGTCCAATCTCCAGGTGAGGGCTGGAGATCACTCAGAATTACAACTGCTTTCTAGATGGCAGAGATCAGTTCTTTTGGAGAAAATGGTGGGCTCTGTATCCTTATATGCTGCTGAGGTGGCCCCCATATGACAGCCAATGTGACGTAGCAGTCAGGGCTTCAGAGCACGGGAGAAGCTGCAGGTGTGTGGGGGGTGGAAAGCTGAAGAGTGAGGGGAAAATAAAGGTAAGTTGATGATTGGCTGGGAAGGAGATAGGGTTGCCAACTCCAGGTGGGAAATTCCTGGAGATGTGAGGGATGGAGCCTGGAGAGGGTGAGGTTTCAGGAGGCGTGGGACCTCGGACAGGTACAAAGCCATAGACTCCACCCTCCAAACCAACTATTCCCTTCTGTGGAACCATCGTTGCCAATCTCCAGGTGAGGGCTGGAGATCACTCAAAATTACAACTGTTCTTTAGTAGCAGAGATCGGTTCCTCTGGAGAAAATGGTGGACTCAGTGTCATCATACCCTGCTGAGGTCGCCACAGCAAATTGACACTGAGTGTCCAAGGCCGGGGCACCCACCCAGAGCTACTTTCTAGAGGTTGTTGTATTTATTTCCACAACGGGCCTTTTTCCTAGTAATGATATAAGGATAAGGGAAGAGGCAATGGTTTGGTCTTTATAATTCCATAATTTTGTTTTCCCAGGAATATCTGTATGTAGGTTGTAGACTATAGACTCTTAAATATGTGGTAACTGATTCTGGATTAATCTTCAGAAGGTATAAACAGTAAATAAAAGTAAGAAATTGATTGAAAACTGAGTTTTACTTTGATAGTATATTACAATATAAAAAATTGACAGTAAAGCACATGCTATGTCTAGGAGGATAAGAATATTGTTTTGTTTATGATTGATTAGATCCCTGTGAAATCCAGGCTGGGTACATGATGGTTAAGAGGCAGCTTGTGTTAATATTAGGTTAATGAGAAGAAAGACTGGCAAGTGAGATAAAAACATAATGTCAGTAAGAAAACATTTATTGAGAATTTGTTGTTGAATTAAGGTTAGAATAACAGATATGATATCCGAATATGTCATCTTGTTATTTATGTTTGCTAAATTACTTTGTTGCAATAAGCTATCATTTTATTGTTGTTGTTGTTTGCTTGTTTGTTTGTCTGGAAAACCAATAAAGAAATTATTACCAAAAAAAAGGAAGTGCTAGCCCAAGCGAGTGCGGTCACACGATCGGACACAACCAAAGACTTTTCAAAAATGCTAACAGAGGCTTTGCGACCCCTGCTGGAGCAAAGGAAAACGCTCAACAAAAAATTTGCCACACAACAACAACTAAACTAAACTGTAAAAAAAACAGAGCAAACAGCAGAGAACTTGAAAAAAGTAGATGCCACATCAAAAAAGCTTTAAAACCAAATGCAAGAGATAGGAAAGAAGAGAAACTCTGATGAAGCGCAATTACTATGACGTCAAATGGAAAAGGCAAGCTTTATCCTGCGGTTTCAGGGGGTTCCTGAGAATAAAGGGGAGAACCTCAAGATGACTATGGCTGGTGCTTTGGGACCGGTTGCAGATTTAAAAGCGGATTTCCTTTTAAGCAAGATGGATGTGATCTATAGGTCATATTCAGAATTTATAAAGAAAAATAATCTGCCCGGGGAGGTGGTGGTGAGGTTCTCCAGAAAACAAGTGAAGGACCAGATCCTAAAAGCTACAAGTGGAACTACCCTTAAAACGGATGGTAATGGGGTAAGAGTATTAAAAGATATTCCCTTGAAATAAGGAAAAAGAGGAATAAATACAGAGACTTGGCATTGTTTTTACAAAAGAATAACATCTCTTACAAATGGATTCTACCAGAAGAATTACTCTTAAAATATAAAGACAAGAAAGAAAAAAATTGACTCTGTTATGATAGCACGAGAGCTTCTGTGGCACCAATTGGGACCAGTGGGAGAAGATGAGGAGGACAAAGGGAGTGACGATGAATCACCTGCTGAAGAAGGCTCAGACTCAGAACTTGGGGTGGCTACCCCTAAGCAAGGCTACCGTTTGATGGAAAGAAGACATAAAAAATGAAATGCTGATTCTCTGAAGTTTGCTTTTAACTTTATAATTGACTCTTGTTTAGAACCTTACTAAATCAGATTACCTGGACTCGAAGTATATAAGCGATTTTTATAATTCACTTGCAATGTAACAATGTAACCTTAAATATCACAAGCTATGATACGTAACAACTGTAGTATCTCCACCTCTTGGGTTTTTAGTGGTTATGCTTTACTTTCTCCCATAGTTAGTAGTTTCCCATCCTGTTTTTTCTTGTAGTTTTAAAAAATAAAAAAAATTGTTTTTTAAAAAAGAAAGCTGAAGAGAGAGGGGGAAATAAAGGTAGGTTGATGATTGGCTGGGAAGGAGGTAGGGTTGCCAACTCCAGGTGGGAGATTCCTGGAGATTTGAGGGATGGAACCTGGAGAGGGTGAGGTTTGAGGAGGGGTGGGACCTCAGACTGGTACAATGCCATAGATTCTACCCTCCCAACCTGCTGTTCCCTTCTGGGGAACCACTGTTCCCAATCTCAGGAGAGGTGGAAATCACTCAGAATTACAACTGATCTCCAGGAAGGAGGGGGGAGGAGATGCAAAACTGAAATCAGAGGGGCAGATAATGGCAGGTTGATGCTTGGCTGGGAAGGAGAAAGGGTTGCCAACTCCAGGTTGGGAAATTCATGCAGATTTGAGGGGTGGTGCCTTGGAGAGGGTGAGGTTTGAGGAGGGGTGGGACCTCAGACAGGTACAATAGCCATAGACTCCACCCTCCAAACCAGTCATTTCCTCCTGGGTAACAATTGTTGCCAATCTCCAGGTCAGGGCTGAAGATCACTCAAAATTACAACTGCTCTTCAGGTAGCAGAGATCAGATCCTCTGGAGAAAATGGTGCACTCTGTGTCATTAGACCCTGCTGAGGTCACCACAGCACATTGACGCTGAGTGCCCAAGGCCTTGGTACTCTCCCAGAGCCTGTTTCTAGAGCTCGTTGTATTTATTTCTACAACTGGCCTTATTCCAAGTTATATATAGATAACCTTACAATTCATATAACATTTTTAAATGTTCAAAGCACTTCATATGTACTAGCGCTATAATCTTTACAGTAACCCCATAAAATAAGTAAAAACTATTATCCCCATATTAGACTGCTAAGGCTGAGAAATAATGGTTTACCTAAGGCTGCTTCCTCTGACCTGGATAGCCCAGGATCTTGTCACATGTCAGAAGCTAAGCTTGGTTGCCCTGACTAGTATTTGAATGGGAGCTCTCCAAAGAATACCAGGGTCATGTCGTGGAGGCAGGCAATGGCAAACCACCTCTGAACGTCTCTTGTCTTGAAAACCCCACGGGGTCATCATAAGTCAGCTGTAACTTGATGGCACTTTCCACCACCAAGACTGCTTAGTCAGATCATGGCTGAGAAGTCTTTTGAACCAGGAACTTTCTGTTCTGCAGCTCCCTACATACCACCAGATGTTATAATTCCACTACCCATAGAGGAGAGTCATCCTGGGGCTAGACACCTAGTTGCCTGCAAGAGCAGCTATCTTTCATACCTTGCCTCCTTAGGAATACTTGTAAATTGTCTGAACATCTGATCATTGTCTCAGATATAGGTACAATTAAAATGCTTTCCTAATATTATAATAATCAAATTAGCAGAAAAGACAGGAACAAAACAGAGCTTAGCTTTATTTTTAAAACTAACATTTATACACTGAAATCTACAAAAGTAAGAATATAGGAACAAGTTAAAATAGAGAAACAATAAGACCATAAGAAAACTTACAGCAGCTATTTTATCAACGCCTCATCTATGAAACAAAACAGTAAAAAGCAAAATGTAGCAATAAAAAACCATACATCAATAACACACCTACAAGATAAAACACATACCGCCCCCAAATAGCAATATGAACCAGTAACACACATGGGCCAATTCAATTTTAAAAATTGTGTTCCGCTCCCTTCAAAGGTCACCCCCTCCCCCCAAAAAAAGGCCTCCTCGGGCAAGGAATTCAAGATTCTGTTGGACATAGTACAACTGAGAAGATCCTCCCTTTTGTACTCTATAACTTCACAGCACAGTGGAGAAGGCCAGCACCAGCTGATTTCAAGATATGAGCAGGTGTATCAGGCTGAAGATGATTCCATAAAATCATGGGTTTTCTAAGCCTATATATACCCACTTACAGGCATACATTTAAATTTAATAACTGAACTGCAACTGGTAGAATCTTCCAAAAAATTAGCAATTTTGCATTATTTGATGTTATTGATGTCACACAAGTGAATGGACAAAGGATACTCAGGAGATAATTCAATTTCTGTTTCTCCCTTTACCATCACACTAGGGTAGGCACACTAGTATTTATTAATACCATCCTAAGGAAATTACATCATTCTAAGCCCACTGACTTCAATAGATTTTGAAAGGTGTAATTCTATTTAGGATGGCTCTATATGTCTAACTAGCAGTAAAGCCCGTTGTGAAAGCAATACAACGAGATCTAGAAAGAGGCTCTGGGGGAGTGCTCTGGCTTTGGGCAAACAGTGTCAATTTGCTGTGGTGACCTCAGCAGGGTATAATGACAGAGTCCACTGTTTTCTCCAGAGGAACTGATCTCTGCTACCTGAAGAGCAGTTGTAATTGTGAGTAATCTGTAGCCCTCACCTGGAGATTGGCAGCAATTGTTACCCAGGACAAAATGGCTGGTTTGGAGGGTGGAGTCTATGGCATTCTACCTGTCTGAGGTCCCACCCCTCTGCAAACCCCACCCTCTCCAGGCTCCACCCCTCAAATCCCCAGGAATTTGTCAGCATGTAGTTGGCAACCCCATCTCCTTCCCAGCTAGCCACCAACCTACCATTATCTGCCCCTTTGACTTCAGCTGACTTCTGCCCTCCCTTCTGCAGAGCAGTTGTAATTCTGAGTGCTCTCCAGCCCTCACCTGGAGATTGGCAACAATGGTTCCCTATGTGGGACTGACTGGTTTGGAGGGTGGAGTCTATGGCAGTGTACCTGTCTGAGGTCCCACCCCTCCTCAAACCTCACCCTCTTCAGGCTCCATCCCTCAAATCTCCAGGAATTTCCCATCTGGAGTTGGCAACCCTATCAGGATTGGCCCCAATGTGTTTTCTCCCAAAGGCCAAAGTAGGTGACAGGACCAAGCTTAGTTGCCTACCAACAGGCACTGAGGGGAATGTAGGGTTGCCAGCTCTAAGGAGGGAAATACCTGGAGGTTTGGGGGGTGGATTCTGTAGAGGGCCGGGCGACGGAGGCATCGGCCTTCTGTCGCCCGCCTTGCCCCCCCAATCTCGGCCCGGGCGACTGCGTCCCCCGCCAGCGGCCGCCCGACTCCAGACCCCCCCGCGGCCACTCCAGCGGCAACAGCTTGTTTGGAGGGTGGGGAGTATGGCATTGCATCTGTCTGAGGTCCCCCTCTTCCTCCTCCTCCTCAGACCCCACCCACAGCAGGCTGCATCCCTAAAATATCCAGGTAGTTTCCAACCTGGAGTTGGGAACCCTATGTCCTTTCCAGGCAACCATCAGCCAACCTTTATCTGTCTGTCTGTCTTAAGTTTTACATCCCCCCCACAGCCTCTGCCTAGGGAAAGGGCAGTCTTTCCCTGCAGTGGGAACCAAAGCAGCTGACATCATTCTCCTCTCCCCCGTATGATCCGCACAACTACCCTATGAGGTATGTTAAGGTTGAAAGTGTGTGAATGGTCCATAGTCCCCCAGGCAGCTTTTAAAACATGTACCTGGGACCTGCACACCATCTGTGGCAGTAATGGGGTGACTGCTGGCACCTTTTCCTATCATTTTTTGCCTTGTGGTATTCTGCTTGTGGTGTGACCTGTCTTCTTTGTGGTGTGGCGTGATTGTGTTATTGGGTTTGTTTCTTTTAAAGGGGAAGTGATGTGTTGTGAGTGAGGACATATGTTACCTCAGAATACAGTAGTTCCCATATGCAACTGAAAATTCCAACTGCCTTGCGGGGGGGAGTTTGAGGTGTGGAATGGAGTGAAGTCCAATCAGCTTCCATATGCAAAAGACCTTGAAACGCTGGGCGGGACTGCACAAAGCAGCCAGTCAACCCAGCCAGTGTCTTCTGAGTGGCAGTTCTTCCGGCCAAACACTAAAGGCGGGCATTTTAGAACGTTGGTCCCCACTACTGCTTTATCATAAGGGAGAGATAGAGATCTAAAGAGCAGATGTACAGTGCCGATCCTCCATCCATTCTTTCAGTCTTATGCTTAAATACCCTTCATATAGTTTCCCAATAACTGAGGGAATTAGGCGATAACTCCATGGGTCCTGCCTTTTCCCTTTATTACAGTGCCTATCTACAGAACAGATGTCCAGTGCCTTTCTAAGGTGGAATATTTCCCAATGTAATTGAGCAGAGTCATGATTAAGGGGTAAAAACAAATCGTAACCATACTTTCACTACCATTACAAAGAGGAAGCAACAACATCATCAGGAAATTGATTCATGGAAATAAAACTCCCAAATTCTTCAATACATGTGGAACATTTTAACTGCATTTATATTTGCCTTCCTGTCTTCTGTGATCTATTCAATCCAAGTGACAAGCAAAGTCAACCAGTTCCAGCACTGCTGCTTCCACAGAATGAACCTCATCTGTCACTGAAAAAGTAGGTTAGCCTTCTGATTTCTTAACTGCAATCAAAGCAAATCCAGTTTTCTAATGGGTCTCTGCACTTGCTGACACATGCCCACACCATTACTGAGCCTATCTTACTTATTCTCAAATCCTAAACAGTTTTGCAGTGGCTCCATTGTTCATTTTTGTATTTACCTCATTAAGATCTTATCAAGGACAAAACTATTTTAACTTGCACCAACATGTTTCTGATAAAATCAACAGTCCAACAGACATGCATGATGAAGTTAATAGTCTGTCAAGACATTAGCAATGTTGATTCCTGAAGAGAAGTCGAGAATTTTAAAAGACAAAATGGTGTTTATCAGATGGGACAGATTGCTGCTTGTCTGACTGACTTAGTTTGTGTGACAGAGCTATGAGCTGCCTTTGGGTTCACAAGTCCTTCAAAACCAAAGATTCATGCTAATAGAAAGCTTTTCAGCAGAAAGCATACAACAATTGGAGTTAAAGTTTTATTTATTGGCTTTGACCATCTACTTCTGTTATCAACCATAAGGGCCCGCACACTTCATCAACTCTCAACAATAGCCGCAAGCTTGGACAATCTGTCTTGTGTCTTCATTGGGGTAAGACTTCAATGGAGCAATGTCGATTAAAGAGCAACCCACACATAAAATGGAAACTCATTAAAACAGGCTTTTTCAAAAGGGAAAACCCCTTTTCCCATTGAATTTGACTCTTTTTTATTTCAGAGATGAAAGGTCCATTACCCAGCTATACATTCATGTGCTCTTGGCTTAAGCACTTTTTATTTGACTTAAAAACTTAGGTTCCTTCCCATGTCTTTTTGAGGCTTTAGAAACATAATAGGAATTCAGTCCTTATTGGCGACACAAGATCTGTGAACCTTATAACAGCAACTCCTGTTCCTTTTATGTTTATCAGTTCAATGACAACTCTTTCATATAGACAATTGGGGCATGAACATTTTGGCTGTTTTCACATATATTTGTAAAGGTTTTAAAGGTTTTTTTTAATGGATGCCCTCTAAATAATAAAGAAGCTAAACATAATACAGGTATAGTCGTTTACATTATATATGGAAGACTGCATAAGCGGTAGATGTCAAGAGAGTTTTCCTAAAGTGTTTATATGCAAACTGACTTGCAGCTTACTGCCTGAAAACCTCACCTTGAACTTATTATGAGGGCAATAATAATATAAAAACCGCACTTGGTAACCTGCACTGTGTGGAAACTTTGGTTTAAAACACAGCATGCCCATAAGTGTACAATCTACAATGTGTGATCAAAGCTAAGTAATAATATTCCAAATGCGTAGAAAGTAGAAGACTGAACACTAAATGAAATGAACGATATTCTCAGTTACATACATATCCTGAATGTCAAGGGAAATTTGTTCAACACACTGCAGCGACAAAGAAATATCTACTGCTACTGAATGTCCTGCCAGTGGGAAAAATGCATTCAGAAACATCATATAAAAATTCATTTTATCATACTCTTATGCCTTCAAACCCTTTTAAGCTCACACATTTCTGTGTTCACAGAAAAATCCTAGCAATATCATTACATTTTATTTTTAAAATTCCTTTGCTCATTCTATTGTATATAAACATAAACCAAGGCCATGCATATTTTTAGCCTAAGATACACATTAAATGTATAATGAAAATTAAGTGCTGTCAAGTTGCAACCAACTTATGACAATCTCTCATGGGGTTTTCAAGGCAAAAGATAAGCAGAAGTGGCTTGCCCATTGCCTTCCTCTGTATAGCAACCCTGGTCTTCCTCAGTGGTCTCCCATCAAAGTACTCACTATGTTCAACCCTGCTAGACATCCAAGCTCAGATGAATGATCACATGGTAGCATGAACCAATAAAGAATTTATATTTTGGCATTGTATTTTTATTTTAACTACTTTCTTCTGTTAAAGCCAATCATTTCAAAAGTAAGCAAAATGTCAGATGACTCTGTTTTACTAATCATGACTATTTGATGAATCAACTAAACTTAATGATCACATACTTTGCTAGAATTATTACCTTCACATAGTTGGCTGCACCTCAGTTTCTATTATCAGCAATAAAACAAATGTTCTGCGTTGCAAATTTGTTTCCTGCCAAGGGTACAGCACTGTAAGGCCACTGTAATAAAATGAAATTCAGAGTACAAGCATAAGAAGATCTTTTTTCAACAGAACAGAGTCCTAACTTTGATTTTTAAAATAATTAAAATTAAAAGCTGATAAAATTGATTGTTTTTTAAGGTGGAAACACAAAAAGCAATTATTGTTGAGAAGCATGTTTGAAGTTTATTTAAAGACCACAGCAGTATGTAACTGCACATTCTTTAGTGAATGCTAAAAGTATACTTTAGACACAAAAAACAACTTCATCACACAGGGACAGTAATTAGCCCTGGTGATATATGTGGAGAAGGTAATGCGTGATCCCACGAGGGACACAAGCTTGCCCACGAGGGACACAAACCACCATGATCCCAAGAAACCCTTCTGTGCAGACATTATGTTCTTCTCATGCATGTGTCTTTGGGATCAGAATTTAGGTAAGCAGTGTGAAGTTTCAGAACATTAGATATGTCCCAAGAAAGACCTATACAGTACTGATGCTCACAAGAAACACTACTGATACAGATGGTCAGCAAATGGAAGCAGTGGGATCAGTAAAAAGAACATGGACAAGAATGTAAAACCCAACTAAGGTTGCCATGGAAAAGAAATAAAAGAGGGTCTTGTGATGGAAAGAAGGATTGATAGCATCATATTTAAAAGGAACTGCAGAAATAATTGGAATTGTGATTGAATGGAAACCAGAGGATGAGCGTTTGAGACTATGAGCGAAGCAGGGGTCAAAATGAAGAGGCTATGGAGCCAAATATTTCAACTCTGTGTGAAACTATGGTATCTCTAGAGCAGTGGTCTTCAATCTTTCTAGATTAAGGACCAAATGAGCATAGGATCTACTGAGCTACAGGAATCCATGTGACATCAGAATCACATGACACAGGGAGCCAGAGTTATGACCTTTCTGCTGAGACAACAACAGTGGGCAGCATGCCAAGAGTCAAACACCATAAGGGATACCACAGTGGAAAAAACGCCAAAAGTCAGATCCATAGATGAATCTTTTCCAACCACTGAGTGATCTCACATTGTTATCTTGTTGTTGTTTTCAGTATGTGCACAAAGAGGCAAAAGGCATGAAACGTTTTATATACATGTGCGATAGTAGCAGGTCCATCCAAAAGGAGAGAAATATATGGTAGCTTGACAAGGACTTGCAACCCAGCAGATGGGTTTCCATGATCACTTGAAGATCTTGACCCATGGCTTGAAGAACACTATTCTAGACTCTATACAGGATATAAAATCAAGTTTCAAAGCAGAAAGTATTGGAACAGATGTCTAAGCCACTGGGGTGAGGAAACAAATTGAAAGAGCCAGACTAGTACCAAGAAACATCCTACTCCAGGACAAACCAAAAAGAACCAACAACAGAATAACACTGGTTGTCACCTATAGTTCCCAGCTCAAACCAGTCCAATGTATTATCAGTGATTTACACCCCATCCTAGAAAATGATGCCTCTCTCTCTCTCACAAGCCCTGCATGGAAGACCTCTCCTTGCCTACAGAGAGCTCCCCAACCTCAAACAACTTCTCAGTAGCAACCATGAACCATCTAAAAGAGTCACCAACACAGGAACCAGACCCTGCAACAGACCCAGATGCCAACTCTGCCCACATATTTACCCAGAGAATATGATTACAGGACCTAATGGCAACACCTACGCAATCTCTGGCTCTTACAACAGCTCATCCTCTGGTGTGATATACAAATCAGCCAACCTCTATGCAAAAGAATAAATGGACACAAATCTGACATAAAAAATGGCAATATCCAGAAACCAGTGGGAGAACACTTCAATCTACCAGGACATTCCATCAAGGACTTAAAGGTCACCATAGTTCAACAGAAACATTTCAAAACAAAAATCCAATGGGAAGCTGCTGAATTGGAATGTATATGTAAATGTGACTCAGTCAGACTTGGATTGAATGGAGTCTTTGGATGGGTATCTCATTACCTTTCAGGTATTCCATTCAGATTCATCAATAGAAAGAAGGGGTCACACCCAGCCTGGATTGCACATTCTACCGTTTTCATTACTTTTGCAACCGCTTTGCATTTACATGGCACTTTCTGCATCCTCTCCCCCCCTCTCCTTACTACCTATATATCTCTGGCCAGTTTCTTCATACCTTCCATGCATCTGACAAAGAGAACTGTGTTTCTCAAAAGCTTATACTACAATAAAGTGCATTAGTCTTAAAGGTGCTATTGGGCTTTTTACTATTTTACAGCAACAGACTAACACAGCTACTCCTTTGGATCTATAAGCCACTGTTGTCAGTCTGTAAAATTATTGACAACCTCATTTATTGTGAACTGACACCTAGTCCCTCACCTGTAAGAACTGGGGTCCTCCCATATTTTCTTCAGTATGAGGAATTCCAGGCTAAATCAAATCTGTGCTTGGACAGGGTTGTTTCTCTAAAAAGCCTGTTTTTTCTTCATGCTTAGCCCTACTATCACTATTCTAGATATCCTCAGGGAACAGGTCTTATTTATGCCGGTAGTTAATTTTTAGATACCTGGAAAATTTAATGCAACACATTTGAGTATTGATATGGCACCCATAACAAAGGGAAAATATAATTGCATTAATGCTACTCCTTGTTAAAGGGTCTTCCCTTATTTCAGTATACAGTTATCCTATAATACATAATGGATGTCATTCCTACAATTCACATCTTCAAAAAATAATATATCTTACTTCGGAAACCAGAACTACCAAAAATGGCAAAAATTCTTAAATATTTATTGGAAGTCCCAAAAGTATCCCAATCACTGACTCTCAAGTCAATTTAACAGCTTACAAATATGGTAGGGGGTGGAAACTATCTTTTTCAAACTGGGCTTTGAAAAGCAAGTTTTCAAGCATTAAACAATTATTATGTCTAGTTGTAATTATTCAGTGATGTGGCCAGGACAGTATATTCCTGTAGCATACTTGCAGTATAGCAAAACTATCTAGTAGCAGTACATTAATGAAATTTAAGAATACCAGACAGAGGAGGGTTTTTTATTGTCTCATTTGTTTTGAAACATAAGGCCCGGTTCACTTCATTTAAGTCTTACAATGAAGGGAAGCTTGATCAATCTGTCTTATGTCTTCTTAGGGTGAGACTGCAATTGAGTGGAAGCAACAGATGAACAAAGCCCACATTCAAATCAGCAGCTCATTAAAATATATTAAAATGGGGTTAAAATCTTAGTTATAAGTGAACTGTGGTTGGCTCCTTTCAGCTAAATAAATTTTATTAATAAACTATATATTCATTAGCTCTGAACCAGTGTTCTTGAGAGCTAAATTTGAATAAACAGCTCTGATGTTTAGATTTCAGCTAGCTTTTAAAAAACATTTATGAAAGAAATAAGTGTTTGGGAAGAGTTGGGAGCTCTATGCCATAGAGATGGCATGCATCAAATTCAATGATCAGTTGAGACAATTAATGAAGTTCTTTGCTGCAAACAATATGAAGCAGTTTTTATAATGGAAAAGTCTTGATTTAAATAATGTTCAGTACTGATCAGTGTCTCAGGGAAGGAGAAGGTATCCTGTACAAAAGAAAAGGATCCACATTGGGAGAAGAGGGTGAAAGAGACAGAGAGGACTGTAAAAACAAATAAACCATGGAAAGAACAGCATCTCTGCTGTGGAAGAAGACCTATGAGGATGGGAGCACAATGTTACAAGCACTGTTGCCCAAAACCTGCTCTCAATCACAAATATGGGATTGCTTTATCAAACAAGAAATGGTTAGTCATAAATCAGAAGCAAGTTGAGGTAGCACAGGAAGGGTACTCCTGTGCTACCAATGAAAGAGTCCACTGGGGAACAGGAGTGGGCTGTCAGGGAATGCAAGTTAAATAAACCCTTGCCATTTTTTTTTTGAAATGGGGGGGGGGGCAGAAAAACCCACAATGAGGTCATGGAAGGCTGAAATGGCCAACAGATGAACCTTGATTGAGGTTACAACTAGGCCACTATCTTTCAGGTGCAGTAGGTATTCAAAAATATAGTTCAGCTGGCAGGATTCAAGGGGAAGGCCATGGGCAGCCACTCTGGAGGAAAACCTGGACCATTTCGCAGCATAAGATTTCCTTGTCAAGGGGCACCTAGTAACTCCTGTGCCATGATCCCCCCAGTGATTGTATAGCAACCAGGCCATTAGGTGCAGTGACTGTTCACTGTGGTGCAGGAGAGGCCCTATATTAAGCAGATCTGACACCATGGGGAGAGGTAGATAGCAGCCTCGGGACAGTGTTGGGAACCATACCCTCTTGGGCTAGAAAGGTGCAATCAGAATGCAACTGGACTTGTCTTCCCAAAACTTGGCAAGGACCTTCCCTAGTAGGGGGATCAGGGGGAAGGTGTAGCACAGAGTTCCTCGTCATGACAGTTAGAAGGCATCCCCCTAGGGAATGGGTACCTGCCCTTTTCAATGAACACTGGAAACGAAGAAACTTTCTAGATAGATCTGGAGTGCACAGCAATATGGAAGTAGGCATCCTTAAGGTCAATAATAGCAAACCAGTCATGGGGGCAAATCAAGCCCACAACCTCTTGCAAAGTGGTCATGCAAAATGTAAGGGCTACAGGAACTTATTAAGGACCCTTAGGTCCAGTATAGGATGTTTACCACAGTTTAACTGGATATAGCAAGAATAAAAACCAGTTTGGGTCTCATGCAACATGACAGGCTCAACGGCCTTTTTATTCAAAAGCTGGAATGCCTCCTGTTGTTTTCAGGGGGTGGCATGGAAGGGGAGGGATCAGAAGGCAACCAAGTGGTGAAACATATAACTGAAGAAAATATCCTTGCTGAACAATGCTAAGAACCCATGTATCAGAGGTAACTGACGTCCAAACAGGGAGATAACATGATAAACAGGGTAAAGACTGGAGGGGGGGGATAGTCAGGGTTCTGTCTAGAGTGGGGGTGACCCTGAACACAAAGAAGAATCAGAGAGGGATGGCTGGTACCAATAGGATTGCAATGACCACAAATGTCATGTGTCTTGGGAAGTAGCAAGCCTTGTGGGTCTGGGAAGGTGGACTGGTGATGCGAAGAGACCTTGCAGTGATCTTGTTCTTATAGGACAACATCTGTCTTGGAGCTAAACAGATTCCCTCCCTCACTTTAGTATCTTTGGGAAGGGCAATGCAGCGGAGTCAGGAGTGGCACCATAGGACTTTGGTAGAAGTGACAGATCTACTGCATGAGTCTGTGATATGCCATGCAGCATTTAGTTGCTGCTTTCCCAGCTTGAAGCCCTCTGGCCTGTAGGACCTTGACCAAAGCCTTGTGTTCTTCTTATGGCCTTAGAGCAATTTCCAGTTTTTCCAAATTTACATACCTTATGAATTCCTTGGAGCAGAAATAAGTAATTAGTTTGTGGTTCAAATAAGGCCAAATTAAGTAAAAACATTTTATAGATGTATAATAAAAACAAACCAATTCAAACACAGGTACACAATTCTATACATATCCTACACATAACCAGACCCAACAGCTGTCAAAAGAACAGTGCTGTCTTAAATATTTAATATTCAAGTTTAATCCAATGCTCTTAATGCCCATACCTTTAAACGAATAGCACCAGAATCATGGCCTTCTATTACTTTCCAAATGCCTCATTCCAAGCATCACCCACAGACATAAAAGAACCCACAACATCAAGATCTCTATTATAGAAGCATCAATGGCTCTTGACGTGTATGTATACAGCTTTTTGGTACCCTTAAGAATAAAGCTGAAAGATCAACATGGAAATACAGTAACTGAGCAGGATAAAATAATAAAAAAGATGGGAACAATACACTAAAGAACTATACAGAAAAGATGAAAGAATGACACATTCCTTCAAATAATCTTTTGAAAAAGAACCTACAATTTTAGAAAGTGAAGTTAAAGCTGCATTCAAAGCAATTGAGAAAAACAAATCACCAGGGTTAGATGGAATATGAATAGAGCTGTTTCAAGCCACAGAAACAGAGTCCTGCAAAATCTTAACAAGAATATGCCAACAAATACGGAAAACAAAACAATGGCCAACAGACTGGAAATGCTCAATTTATATTCCAGTTCCAAAAAATGGAGACGTCAAAGACTGCTGCAACTATCGGATCTTTGCATTAATTTATCACATGAGTAAAGTGATGGTCAGAATCTTACAACAAAGACTGTTACCATATATGGAGCGAGAAATGCCAGATGTTCAAGATGGGTTCAGAAAAGGAAGAGGCACTAGAGATCATATTGCAAATTCGTGGTAGTTTCAGAACAAAATCAGCTCTTGTTTCATATATTACAGCAAAGCTTTTGACTGTGTGGATAATGAAAGCTATGGTTGGTTTTAAAAGAAATGGGTGTACAACAACATCTGATTGTTTTGATGTACAGCCTATGCTCTGGACAAGAGGCTACTTTTAGGACAGAATAAACAGGATGGTTTCCAACTGACAAAGGTATCAGACAAGGATGTGTTTTATCCCCGTCTCTTCAATCTGTATTCAGAACACAGCATAAGGAGAACTAGATTTGATTTAGATGAAGGTAGAGTGAAAACTGGCAGAAGGAAATGAACAATTTGAGGTATGCAGATGACACCATATTACTGGCAGAAAACAGTGACGACTCGAAACGACTACTGATGAAGGTTAAAGCAGAAAGATCCAAAACAGGATTACAACTGAACATCAAGAAGACAAAAGGAATGACTGTGGGGGAATTACGCATGCTTAAAGGTGACAATGAAGAAACTGAAATTGTTCAAGATTTTCTATTTCTTGGTTCCATCGTCAACAAAAATGGAGAATGAAACCAAGAAATCAGAAGGAGACTGAGTCTAGGAAGGACAGTCACAAAAGAACTAGAAATGATCATGAAGTGTAAAGATATGTTGCTGGCAACCAAGATAAAGATATCTCATACCATATTCTCTGTTACTATGTATGGGTGTGAAAGTTGGATAATTAAGAAAGCTGACAAGAAGAAAATTTATTCTTTTGAAATGTCGTACTGAAGGAGAGTATTAGGGATATCATGGACCACCAAAAATACAAATAAGTGGGTTCTAGATCAAATCAAGACTGAAGTCTCCCTGGAAGCTACAATGGCCAAACTGAGGCTCTTGTACTTTGGACACATTATGAGAAGACAGAGGACAAAAGAAAAGACAAAAATACTAGGAAAAGTTGAAGGCAGGAAGAAAAGAGAAAGGCCCAACATGAGATGGATTGAACCAATCAAGAAAGTCACAGCCCTCAGTTTGCAAGACATGAGCAAGGTTGTTAAGGATAGGATGTTCTGGAGATCATTAATTCATGGGTTGCCAAAAGTACTTGACAGCACTTAACACACAAAAGAGTAAAGCATTCATATTAAATGAAAACCCCACTCCACAGCCCATTTTAACTAGTGTAGAGTTCAGAATAACACAAGACCTATAAGCTTTAAAGTACAAGCTCATTTATCTCAATGCCTTGGGAGATATCTAGTTAGCAATTTTAGATCAATGAGAATGTCCCCCACAAAAGCTTACCTCAGTACATGCTTGTATAGAGAATTTTAGTTTTCAGATAATGGTAGCTCTTAAAATAGAAATTCTAATGTACATCAGTAAAAGATGAGCAAATATAGGGAGTCATCTTAAAGAGGACTACGCTGAAAAAAAGTATCATGCTACTCAATGAGGTTTACTCCCAGGAAAGTGTCATTAGGATTGCAGCCATAGAGACTTGCATTCTATGGCTGCTTTCTACCAATGGAAGTGTATCAGTGGAAGAGGAAGAGAAGTGCCCCGCTTTGATCCCAGCTGTGATGGGGTCCCAGCTCTCAGGAACAGAATCAGTGGGCAGGGAGGAGGAAATCCTGTTCACTGAGCTTTCAGCCCCTTTTCAGCCACAATGAGCTTTCAGCCACTTTCAGCCTAAATGAGTCCAATTAGAATGAACTTCTAAAGAAAACATTTTGTACAATGATATAAAGATAAAATCCTATAGCATGTTTGGGGTCACTCTGTGAACCTGGGCATATAACACTTTCATTTCCCATTCATTCCAGTAGGGGTCAACTACATTCCAACAGTGTCATCATTATTTCCCTAATTTTTAAAAATAACTTTTCAGTACCACGTAAACTCTTTTCTCACTACAGTTCTTCAGTACAAAATAGATCCTTCCCCAGGCTTTTATTAGGTACAATTCAGGTGCTTGTCTTTTATCTATAGGACCAATCATAAGATGAACAAGGGGTTTCTAACAGGAAAAAAAACACATGAAGGAAAGGGTTAACCCTCCCACCATCACTTCTACAGCCCTAGGTGAGTCATTTATACCTGGCTACTTCCTAAGTTTTAAAGATAAGTTGAGAGAGCCAATCATGGATCTCCAGTGTATCATGTAATTTAATGCTCTCACACACAAATTTACTAAGGGTATTCTGAAAGATTATTCTCATTCTAATTTAAGAAGACATTGTCTTAAATACTAAGAATCACACTGCTAAGGTGATTGCAGTGTCATCTATTTTACTATGGCCCTATTCCCGTTGTAAAAATGTTCCCCTGAACAATTCTGTTTTATACATTCTGTAGAATGATAGAAGTGCAGGAAATTTTCTGACCACTTCAGGCAGGCTATTTCATTAAGTGGGAGCCACAACACAGAATGCTTAGCCATGGGCAGCTGCTGATCTCACTCATTTGAAAGGTGGCATCCTTGGCAGACTTCACTCAGATGACTGCAGCTGCCGCAGGGGGACATACCAGGAGACGCTGCCCTTTAGAAATGTGGGTCCTAGGCCAAGAACGGCTTTGAGGGTGATACTCAATACCTTGAACTGAAATTACCATTGGTTACTCACCGTGAAGGGTCCTTCTCCTCTGAGGCTTGTCCTCCAAGCCTCAGAGGAGAAGGACCCTTCACAGTGAGTAACCAATGGTCATTCTCCCTCTGACCTGGAGGCCATCTTGTGGGACCTCCCAGAGCAGTGTCCCTAAATTTGGGAGGGAAGGTCGTCATTGAGAGACAGGACAGATTGTAGAACCCGTCTCCCAAAGGCCGCATCAGCAAAATCCAATACATTTATTTTATAATGCCTTATGAATGTGGACAAAGAGGACCACGTAGCCCCCCTGCATGCTTCCTCTACTGATGCTCTATTGGCAAAGGCTGCATTAGCTGCTGCGCTATGCAGGGAGTGGGTAGTGATGCCCGCCGGAACTCACTGATTCATGCTCTTGTAGGCTTCAGCAATACAGGCCCCGATGGTGGTGCTGATGGTTGAGTTGGACATCTTCCTTCCTGTGTGAGGAGGGGAAATGTTGACAAACAAGGCATCTGCCTTCCTAAACGCTGCCGTACGGGAGATGTAGCATTTAAATGCCCTCCTGACATCCAGTGTATGCCAACTCTGTTCTTTAGGATGAGTCGGATTTGGGCAGAAAGATGGAAGACAGATCTCTTGAGACCTATGACATTTTGAATTGACCTTTGGACAGAAGGTGGGGTCTGTCCTTAGGACCACCTTGTCCCTGCGAAAGGAGCAAAGTTCTTTCTGGATAGAAAGTGCACCCAATTCAGAAATCCTCCTGGCCGAGGTTATGGCGACTAAGAATAGAGTTTTCATCCTCAGAAGCTTCATTGGGACCTCCTTCAATGGTTCAAAAGGGATTTGGTGAGTGCTGTGAGGACTGTGTCGAGTCTCCACATTGGAAACCGGTGGGATTGTGGTGGCTATGAGGATGCTGGGAAACTGAAACACCTTGTAGTAGTGGAAGAACCAAGGCTAGTGCCGCCACCTGCCTCCTAAGTGTAGTCGCCTTGAGACCACTGGCTCTGCTGTCCTGTAGGAATTCAAGGAGTGGCAACTTCTGGACGTAGTGGATCCACTTTCTTGCGGCAAGCCCAGCGCACAAACGCTTTCTAGGTGACGTTGGAAATCCTTGTCGTGGATGGCTTTCAAATCAGTTTTATTCAATTTTCTCATTAACTCATTAACAACAGGGTTATGCAAGATAGGCATATACATATAATTAACATATTTTTCGTTATACATACAAAAAGTGCTTTAATCAATCTAATCTATACTGTGGTGAGGATTCTTTCCGTACAGTTCATACTATATATCAAACTGTGTATTGTGCTATAAATGCTACAAAAGGTGAAGAGTACTTATTACATCGGGTATTGAATCTTTGGTAGTTAGGCATGATACGATAGAAGTCCATATACATGGGTCGTAAACCACAGGCAGAGAGGCCAATATGGTGCTACTACAATGACCTCCGCCCCCAGAAGCCGTATCTTCCAGAGAAGCTTGGGTAGTATTGGAATTGGAGGGAAGGTGCTAACCTGATAGCTCGCAGCTCCAGCAAGTTGATAGGTAGTCGTGTCTCCCTCTTAGACCACCTGTTTAACTATGGAGAAGAAGATGAAGAAGAAGACAAAGAAGAAGAGATTGGATTTATACCCTGTCCTTCACTACCCAAAGGAATCTCAGAGTGGTTTACAATCCTTTTCCCTTCCCCTCCCCACAACAGACCCCCTGTGAGGTAGGTAGGGCTGATAGAGTTCTCCCGAGAACTGCCCTTGAGAGAACAGCTCTAAAAGAACTTATGACTGACCCAAGGTCACACCAGCAGCTGCATGTAGAGGAGTGGGGAATCAAACCCGGTTATCCTAGATTACAGTCCGAACCACTATACCAAACTGGCTCTCAGAGAAACTCACACTTTTTAGCCAAAGCAGCTTGGAATCTTTTAGAATCTTCTGTTGTTTGGCATAAGCAAACTAACACAGCTACCCCTATGGAATTATGGTAGTTGAATTAATTTACTGAATTTATTGTTGCTTCCTGTGTACTATTCCCATTTTTCTCCTCTTTATTGGTCTAGCTTATTGCCAACTCATTGTGGCATAGTATTTTCAATATGATGTTTTTTAACTTCTGCCCCCATTCCCATGTTCATTACATGATTATGATGCCAGGTTTTAAGAACCTGCAGGGGTAGTGACTGGTACAATGTATTTTGTTTGCAGATGTATGTTCCCCTGGAAACCTAAAAGGACGGAGTTGCATTAGATGCTTATAAGAAGTAGTTATATTGCATCCAAGGAACACACCTTTTAAAATGAAATGGCTTCCCACATATTTTTTTTCATGTACACATGGACACTATAGCACTTTATACAGAATTACCTTTGTTAACTGGATCCTCATTTCATTTTCCACCAGCATTCAATGCCAAACACCAGGGCCTCATTTTGGGGGGGAGGGACCTTCACATCTCAAAGATCAATGCAACTCACTGGTTCAAAGCAACCTATACCTAAAGCTAGCTAAGTTCTCTTCTTCACAAACCCTCTTGAACTATCGTTTCTACTTTTGGTTTATGTGGGAACTATAGTTTATACTAATACTAGCAAGGGCAATTGTGGTGGCAGGGAAGAAAATGAAAATAAAGGTGAGCAAGGAATGGGAGAAAAGAGCATCTTAACTGACAGCATATTGCTTTGTATGTCAATAATGGTCATATAACCATATAGTTACCATTCTCCTGCCAGGTGATCTAATTGCAAGGTTAATATATGAGACAACAGAATACCAAAAAAGCAAGGAAATGTGAAAATAGGCAAATTCATTCACTCATTTTAAGGCTACCCAAACTCCATAAGCAACCCTGAGAAACTATGTATGAAAATATGTATATTCCATGCACTTAATACTTCGCTGGAGAATGAGCGGAAAGGACTCAAAATATTCTTATAAAACTAAATACTATCTTTCAAGGATTAAGGCCCAATCCATGACATTCTCAAAAATCCCTTCGGTTGGGAGTCTAGCTGGAACAGACGATGCTAGCTGGTGGGAAGCAGTGTACAACCAGTGGTAACACACAAAGCAATAACCCAAACAAATCTGTAAAAAATGACTGCCTCTTGACTGAAACGGATATAAACAGACTTGATAAAGCAGAAAGCATTTGCAAAACTGTTTTAATGCCATGCTGTAAGTCAGTGCAGATGGTTGACATTTCAGTACAACCCACCTTTCTTATTTTTTTTCTTACCAACACCAAGGAGTTAGCACTTTCAACTTTATTGCGGCATTTGTTTAGTTTTCAGTTCTTTATTGTGTCCAAACCGAAGCCAATCTTGGCCATTTATCATAGTCTTCTTGAGGCACATCTGAACATGCTGTCCACTATTTGTATACTTAGAAGATACAAATAAATAAATAAACCCAGGAAGTCTTTATCTTAAGAACAGAAGAGAAGCCATGTTGGATCAGGCCAGTGGCCCATCCAGTCCAACACTCTGTGTCACACAGTGGTCAAAACCCAAGTATCATCAGAAGGTCCACCAGCAGGGCCAGAACTCCAGAAGCCCTCCCACTGTTGCCCCCCCAAGCACCAAGAATATAGAGCATCACTGCCATCTATACCTTGTGGCTTACATGTTTGTTCCATATGTTTATCCAATCCCTTGAAGCTGTTTATGCTTTTAGCCGCTACCACTTCCTGTGGCAGTGAATTCCACATGTTAATTACTCTTTGGGTGAAGAAGTACTTCCTACTGTTCATTAATTTCATTGAGTGCCCACAAGTTCTTGTATTGTGAAAAATGGAGGAAAATACTTCTTTCTCTACCTTCTCTATCCCACGCATAATTTTGTAAACCTCTATCATGTTACTGCTCAATTGTCATTTCTCCAAGCTAAAAAGCCCTCTTTAACCTTTATTCAAAGGGAAGGTGGTACATCCCCTTAATCATTTTAGTTGCCCTTTTCTGCACCTTTTCCAATACTATAATTTGGGGGGGGGGGGGAACGGTGACAAGACAAGCCACACTATAGATTGATATAGGGGCATTATGATACTGGCTGGTTTGTTTTCATCCCCTTCCTAATAATCCCCAGTACCACATTTGCCTTTTTTATTGCATCACACACTGAGTCAACATCTTCAGTGAGTTATCTACCATGACTCCAAGATCTCTCTCCTGGTCAGATACCTCCAGTTCAGACCCAATCAACGTATATTTATAGTTAGGATTTTTTGCTTCAATGGGCATTATTTTGCACTTGCTCATGTTGAACCTCATTTGCCATGCTGACGCCCACTTGCCCAGCCTTGTCAGATCCCTCTGGAATGCCTCACAGTCCTCCCTGGTTCTCACCATCCTAAACAACTTAGCATTATCGCAGACTTAGCCACTGCACTGCTTCCTCCCAACTCCAAAACATTAATGAACAAATTAAAAAGCATCAGACCTAGTACCAAGCCTTGTGGTACCCCACTACTTACCACTCTCCACCATGAAAACTACTCTCTGTTTCCTGTTAATTAACCAGTTTTTAATACACAAGAAGACTTGTCCTCTTATCCCAGGACTGCTGAGTTTACTTAGGAGTCTTTGATGAGGAACTTTATCAAAAGCTTTCTAGAAGTCTAGGTAAACAACATCTTCTGGGTCAACCTTGTACACATGTTTGTTCACCCTCTCAAGGAACTCTAAAAGGTTAGTGAAACAAGATCTTCCTTTACAGAATCCATGCTGATTCTTCCTCAATAGCTTTTGTTCATCAATCTTTGATAACGGATCACACCAACTTACCCAGTATCGACATTAGACTGCCAGGTCTGTAATTTCTCATTCAGGATGTGCAAAGAAATTTTAGCCAGGTTCAGGATAAGCTCATTTTCTTTTAAGAGTTTTGTTCAGATTCTCTACTATCCCTGTGGTATAACCAGGGGATGTGGAAGGGTATAGTATAGCCCACTTGCATCAGATCTCAGAAGTTAAGCAGGGTTGGTACTTGGATGGGAGACCATCAAGGAAGACTTTGCAGAGGAAAGCAATGGCAAACCACCTCTATTTAATCACATGCCTTGAAAACCCTATGAGATTGCCATAAATTGGCTGTGACTTAATGGCACTTTACACACACACACAGAGAGAGAGAGAGAGAGAGAATGAGAATGAGAATCACACGGATGGATGAATCACAAGCAGGAATTAAGATCACTGGGAAAAAGATCAACAACCTCAGATACGCAGACGATACCACCCTAATGGCAGAAAGTGAAGAGGACCTCAAGAGCCTCTTGCTCAGGGTAAAAGAGGAGAGCGCAAAAGTGGGCTTGAAGCTCAACATCAAAAAAACTAAGATCATGGCATCCGGCCCCATCACTCCTTGGCAAATAGAAGGGGAAGTCTTGGAAGCAGTGACAGGCTTCACGTTCCTGGGATCCCAGATCACCGCAGACTGTGACAGCAACCATGAAATTAAAAGACGCCTGCTCCTTGGGAGGAAAGCGATGGCGAACCTAAACAGCATGATAAAAAGTAGAGACATCACCCTGCCAACAAAAGTCCGCATGGTCAAAGCAATGGTATTCCCAGTAGTCATGTATGGCTGCGAGAGTTGGACTATAAGGAAGGCCGAGCGCCGAAGAATAGATTCTTTTGAACTATGGTGCTGGATGTTAGATCGCGCTAACAAAGGACTCTTAGAGTGATTCAGCAAGTGATTCAGCTTTATTGGAAGTAACGAACAAGCACTCAACTCAGTAAGAAACCAGAACAGAAAACAGTGGGAGCTTATGCTCCTTTTAAACATAACCGGGCTAATGTAGCCACGCCTATTTACAAATAACAACCAATGAGATTGCTTGGATAAGGACCAATGGGAGTCTTTCCCTCCTAGGGAATGGTATCGTTCTGATTGGTCGCTGTTACGAAGCGACCAATAGGAAGTTCGCTCAGAGGAGCCCTGGTCTGGCTCGAAGCTTAACATAGGAGTCCTATGAGGTGATTCATGTAATCATTTCAATACATTACAATTCCTCCCCCCTAAGTTAAGCCATCATCCCAAAAGCTTTATTATTTACAAACAATCAAACTTTTGTACATCAGTTATTCCCACAATAATTACACTCATAGTCCTTCAGATAAGTCGGCATTTGCCGCGAACGCTGGGACCTGCGGAGCGGTGCAGGCTCCACGGGCAGACAAGGTTGTGGGTCAGAGTGGGGTTCACTACAGCCTGGATCAGGCACAGACTCGACTGGGATTTCAGCCCCGCACACAGGGTTCTGCCCTGACTCGGGGACAGTACCGGGCCTTTCGGTACTCACCGCCTGCTCTGGGGGTGTCCACTCGACATCAGGGGATTCAGCCGTCGGAGAGTCAGCGCTGTCCCTAGCCCAACGTCTCCTTAACTGATCTATGTGGCGCCGCCAGATTCGACCGTCAGCCAACTGCACCACATACATGCGAGTACCCACAGAGTCGGATATAACCCCAGGAAGCCACAAGTGCCCGTTTGCATAATTTCGTGCGAAAACCTTGTCCCCTTTTTCAAACATGCGCACCTTCGGTTGCGCAGTGGTACGCTCGGACTGATCTTCTGATAGGTCTGGGTGCATACGGTTCAAACGGGTCGTGAGTCTCCGCCCCATTAACAATTCGGCCGGACTACGGCCTGTAGCACTACAGGGGGTGGTGTGCTGCAGCAAAAGAAAGGAGCCCAGCCTCTGGCTCCAGTCCCCTTCGTCCATTTTACCCAGGGCCTCTTTGGCCGTCCTGACCATCCGTTCGGCTTGGCCATTAGATGCCGGATGGAAAGGGGCCGAAGTCATTTGGCGTATGCCATTACTCGTGAGGAAGAGCCTAAATTCCTCAGACACAAATTGAGGCCCGTTGTCACTGACGATGACGTCAGGCAACCCGTGGGTGGCAAAAAGTCGGCGGAGCGCATGGATCACAGCAAGTGATGTGGTCGATTTCATATGCACGACCTCCAGCCATTTGGACATAGCGTCCACCACAATTAGGAACATTTGCCCTTGGAGAGGGCCAGCAAAATCTATATGCAATCTGGCCCAGGGTTTACCAGATGACTCCCAGCCTTGGGGTGTAGCTTGTGGGGGATCGGGTCTGACTTGCTGGCATTTGGGACACCCTCGTACCCATTCTTCGATCTCTTTGTCCAGCCCCGGCCACCAGACATACCCTCTGGCCAACGCTTTGGTGTGTACCATACCGGGGTGACCCTCGTGCAGCGACTCTAACACTCTCGTCCTGAGTTTGTCAGGAACCACCACCCTGTTCCCCCATAATACACAGCCCTTAGAAATGGATAGTTCATTTTGACGGCTTTTGTAAGGGCCGAACTCCGGTTCAACGCTTCCAACCGGCCACCCCCTCCAAACCCAGTTTAATACTCGGGACAGCACGCTATCCTTGGCCGTGTGTGCTGCAATGTCCCTGGATGATACCGGGGGTCGAGGAAGCTCCTCAATTGCCAAGACCTCACAGGCGGGGGCAGGGTCTGCGCCAATGTCCGGCACCGGGCACCGGCTGAGGGCATCCGCATGCCCAATCGCTTTCCCAGGCCGGTGCTCTAAGTCAAAATCATAAGCCTGCAAAAATATCGCCCATCTAAGCATGCGTGGGGACATGATGTTTGGCAATTGCTTATCGGGCGCAAAAATCCCCAGTAGCGGCTTGTGGTCAGTGACCAGCAAAAATCGTCTGCCAAAAATAAAATCATGGAACTTTTTGACAGCCGCTACCAACGCCAGACCCTCCTTGTCTATCTGGGCATAGTTCCGCTCTGCCGCAGATAGTGATCTAGAATAAAAAGCGATAGGCGCCTCGCTCCCATCAGGCATCAGATGGCTTAAAACTGCGCCTACTCCAAAAGGTGAAGCGTCAGCAGCTAACACCAGGAGCTTGTGCTCATCATAATGCGTGAGTACGGCATTAGATGTCAGCAGCTCCTTGACTCCCACAAAAGCCTTTTCCTCGGCCTGCCCCCACTTCCATTTTGCCTCCTTGTGCAAAAGCGCGTGCAAAGGGGCCGCCACTGATGCCTTATGCGGTAAAAACGCATGATAAAAATTCAGGAGTCCTAAAAAGGATTGGAGCTCCTTCTTACTCACCGGCCTGGGGGCGTTTTGGATTGCAGATACCTTCTCATCCGTGGGGTGGACTCCCTCTGCGTCAATGCGAAACCCCAGGAAGTCCACACTTTCCACCCCGAGCGTGCATTTTGAGCGCTTAACTCTGAGGCCGGCATTTTGAAAACGCCTGAGGACCTCTTTAACCCGGTCCAGTAGTTCCTGTTCAGACCCGCCCGCAATCAGCACGTCGTCAAAATAGGGCACTGTGCCAGGTACCCCCCTTAGTAGACGTTCCATGAGGCCCTGAAAAATCCCAGGTGCTACGTTGACCCCGAATTGCAGCCTGTTCACTTTAAAAGCCCCTTGGTGGGTTACAATTGTTTGGGCCTCGGCAGCCTCCGGGGTGACAGGCAACTGCTGGTATGCCTGGGCCAGGTCAAATTTGGCGAAAATCTTGCCACCCCCCAGGGAAGCCAAAATGTGGCTTATTACCGGGACCGGGTACGAATGTTGCTGCAGCGCCTTGTTAATCGTACATTTGTAATCGGCGCATAGTCGTATGGACCCATCTGATTTGACAGGGGTTACGATCGGGGTCTCCCATTTGCTGTATGGTACTGGCTCTAAAACCCCTTGCTCAACTAGTTTGTCAATCTCTTTTTCCACCTTATGTTTGAGAGACACAGGTACTTTCCGATACTTCAACCTAATAGGTTTGACTGACGGATCTAAGTCAAACGCAACCGGGGGGCCCTTGTACCTTCCCAACCCTTCGGCAAATACATCAGGGAACAGGTCGTACAGCATGCCCCATTTATTTTCAGACATCCTGTTAATCCCAGAAATACCGATGCCCAATGGCTCAAACCAATCTAACCCTAGCAGGTTAACCCGGTCTCCCTCTGCAATCAGGAATGACAGTTTAACACATTTCCCCTTATACTCAACAGTAACAGAGTCCCGTCCGGCCAAGGGAATTCGGTTGCCCTGGAAGTCGGACACTCTGGTTCCCGCAGGCTGGAGCCGCCGCCGGCTTCGGTTCGGGAACAACTGGCGCCAGGACGCGGCAGAAATCACCGTCACGGACGATCCTGAGTCCACCTCCATTGTACAGGGTCGGCCGTCGAGGAGTGGAGTCACGGTGATCTTGCCCTGGCTGCTGGTGCGATTTACGGCCGATGCGCTCGACAAGGTCGCCGTCAACTGGCAGCTTGCTTCCGATGCTGAGGAACGGGTCTTGCCTTGGGTGCTGACTGGAGTGCCCCTCTGCGCTGACCGGTTGTTAGTTGAGGGATCCTTCTTCGCTGATCTGCAGACTCTGGCCAGATGACCACGCCGCCCACACGCTCTGCAGTCGACATCACGAGCCCAACAGGAGCCGCGCTGGTGCTTCCCGCCACAACCGGAGCAAGGCTTGACGTTGGTAGTCTTCGCTGGGGTCCGCTTGCCTCGAACCGCGTTGACGTCATCATCCGCGTCTTCGCCCTCGCTGTCTCGTTGAGCGTGTATACTGGGCTCTGCCACCCGCTGGCGGACCTCCTTCGTGGACTTCTCCGCTGCTTCCGCGGCCACGGCCTCTTCGTAGGCCACTGCCCAGGTCAGGGTGGTGCGGGCGAACAGCCTCTGTTGCAGCCTTTCATCTTTGAGACCGCAGACGAGACGGTCTCTGAGGGCTTCCTCCACGTTGTGGAAATTACATGGCCGTGCGGCTTTGCGAAGGGCCGCCACGAAATCTGCGATGGTCTCGCCTCCGGCCTGGTTCCGCTTGTAAAAAGCGTGCCGGCAGGCGATCTCCGACGGTTGTGGAGAATAGTGAGCCTTAAGCTTCTCCGTGATGTCAGCGTAGGTGACAGTCTTTATATCAGTTGGGGCCACCAACGACCTGGCTATGTCGAAGGTCCCCTTCCCGCAGGAACTCAGGAGGCATGCTCGTTTCTTCGCCTCATCGGTGATGTCGTGGGTCTCCAGATGGAACTCGAACCTGGACAGGTAGGAGTCCCAGTCTTCTGAGGAGGGTTCGAAGCACTCGAACTTCTGGCTTCCAGCCATCGGGGGAGACTTGGGCACCGGAGCTGGTGGCGCCTCCGCCGGATCGGCTGCTGTGCTCTGCCCGCTTTCTTCCGAGTCCGAAGTGTGGATGTCCGCAGGGCTGCCTACCTGCTCTAACATCCCATCCTCGTCGCCAATTGTTAGATCGCGCTAACAAAGGACTCGTACAGTGATTCAGCAAGTGATTCAGCTTTATTGGAAGTAACGAGCAAGCACTAACTCAGTAAGAAACCAGAACAGAAAACAGTGGGAGCTTATGCTCCTTTTAAACATAACCGGGCTAATGTAGCCACGCCTATTTACAAATAACAACCAATGAGATTGCTTGGATAAGGGCCAATGGGAGTCTTTCCCTCCTAGGGAATGGTATCGTTCTGATTGGTCGCTGTTACGAAGCGACCAATAGGAAGTTCGCTCAGAGGAGCCCTGGTCTGGCTCGAAGCTTAACATGGGAGTCCTATGAGGTGATTCATGTAATCATTTCAATACATTACACTGGAGAAGACTCTTGAGAGTCCCTTGGACTGCAAGAAGATCAAATCAGTCAATCCTAAAAGAAATCAACCCAGACTGTTCCCTGGAAGGCCAGATAATGAAACTGAAGCTCAAATACTTTGGCCACCCAATGAGAAGGGAGCACTCACTGGATGCTGGGAAAGATTGAAGGTCAAAGAAGACGGGGACGGCAAAGGATGAGATGGTTAGATAGTGTCATAGATGCAATAAACATGAAGTTGAGCAAACTTCAGAGGACAGCGGAAGACAGGAAGGCCTGGCGGGATCTGGTCCATGGGTCGCGAAGAGTCAGACTCTACTGTGCGACTGAACAACAACAAAATACCAAGTACCCAAGGGATGTTCCTTACAAAATGTCAGGCAGATAGCACAAAGCATCCTCCTTCTAGAGGGAATTACAATCCTCATGTAAAGTGGGAGGGGCAGAAGGTTTGCCTTTCCTGGCCTGCACACAACACCCTTTTTAAAGGCCTTCTTCTGCTTTAAACATGATTCATCCATAACCCATTTTCACCAGCATTGCTTTTATATGAAGAGAGACCCTGTCACATAGAGAGATTTTATCATCCTTTCACTTTAGCCTATGTATGGTTCTCTCTTTTTTACAGTTAGAGAATTAAAGCCTTGGCTGCTTTCTTCAGTGCAGATGTGCTGCCTATCACATGGAGGGGGGGGGCAGAGCATGTGAAGACAAGCCTCCAGTTTGCACACAGCCTCCTCCTCCTCCTTACAGATTATGTATTTATTTATTTAACTCATTTGTACCCTGCTTGTCTCCCCCAATGGAGACCCAAAGCAGGTTATATTGTTCTTCTCTCCTCCATTTTATCCTCACAACCACCCTTTGAGATGGGTTAGGCTAAGAGACTGTCACTGGCCTAAGGTCACCCAGTGAGCTCCCATGGCACAATGTAAAGCTTTTGTGATTGCCCAAAGGTGTCAGGTTTGGGTGAGGAATCAGACAAAGTTGGAGTTATCTTTGCCTAAGAACCATACTCCATGCCTTCTCCCAGTGGGTACAAATGAAGCATTTGCCTGTTCCTGCAACTAGGCTAATACTGAATGACTGGGATGGCTCAGGCAAGCAGCATCCATAGTTGTGCTGAACAAGTTCAGTCCTTGTGCCAGTGATCCAGCAATGTGTGCAGGAAACATTGGGCAAAGTATTGTGGTTGTAAGCAGTACCTGTCAGAAACATTTCTGCTGAGTCACCTTCCAATCTGCTAGTTCTTCCCTATTCCCAGGGGTAATTTCCTGCCGGAGTGCCCCAGAGCGGCACTCCAGCAGCAAGGAGGCCAGGGTCCCCCCCCCAGGGGGGAGAATTAAATGCCTGGCTTCCCAGACTGATCTTCTCCAGGTGCCTCGCAGCCACGGGGCACCTGAAGAAGATTGGGCAGGGAAGTCAGCCAGGCATGTCTGCCCACCTCCCCTTTCTTCTTCAGCCAACCCACCGCAGCGGGCTGGCTGGAGAAGGAAGAGGAGACAGGCAGACATGCCCTCCTTTCCCCCTGAGCCTCTCCATTTTTGCGGAGAGACTTGGGGGGGATTTAAATGCCTGGCTTCCCAGCCTAATCTTCCTGTGGCAGGCTGGCTGGAGAAGGAAGGGGAGGCGGGCAGACATGCCCTCCTTTCCCCCTGAGCCTCTCTGCTTTTGCGGAGAGACTCAGGGGGGAGGGATTTAAATGCCTGAAAGGGGCAGCATGATATTTCCTTTTTATTCTATGGCCCCTTAGAATACAATGGCCCCATAGAATACAATGGAAAGATCGTGCCGCACTTGCGGCGCAACTCTAGAAAGAAGGGGTTTAAACTCTAGAAAGAAGGGGTTTAAACTTTAAACCCCTTCTCGCCTCGCTTCCCCCCCCAGCCCGCCTTGGCAGGCCGGCTGGGGAAGCAAAAAAGGGGGGGAGGCATCTTCAAAAGCGTCCCCTTCCCTTTCCCAGCTGGCCTGCCAAGGCGGGCTGAGGGGGCGGAAACGAAGAGAGAAGGTGTTTTAAAGTTTAGACCCCTTCTCTCTAGAGTCACGTCACAGCGGCGACATGATCTTTCCATTGTATTCTATTGGCAGGCCTGCTGGGGAAGGGAAGGGGAGACTTTTGAAGATGCCTCCCCCCCTTTTTGCTTCCCCTTCCAGTGATATCAGGGGGCGTGGCATATGCTAATGAGTTATATGTATGCTAATGAGCTCCTGTACCTCTTTTTCTCTGAAATGACCCCTTCCTATCCCTCTGGCATCCTGGGGAAAAGAATCAAAGACAGCTTGGGGAAAATTAAGGTATACCCAGTTACCCACTGACACAGCACAAGAAAAGGAGCTAGACCTGGCCTAGTCAGCTAGATTTGGCTTAGCCACCTTGAGTCCCATTCAGGGGAGAGGGGGAGTGAAATAAATTTGATAAATAAATATTTGGATGTGCATGTTGGAAGAAATTTCATTTGCGTTAGTTAATCTTTTTGAGGGTAACAAACAAGACATGTATTTTGTATACTTTTTTTTACCACTGCACGTGGCTTCTTATTGTACTATACTTGATTCTCCTACATGGTTACTTAGAGATTATTAACCTGTGAAACTGTAACAGATTATGCACTTTCAATTACATTTGAGAGCCAGCATGGTATGGGGCTTCAAGTGTCAGAATATGCCCAGGCTCAAATACCCATTCTGCCATGAAGCTCACTGAGTAACCTTGGGTCAGTTACTCAGTCTAACTTCTACCTATTTCACATGGGATTGTTGTGAGGATAAACTGGGGAGGGCTCAATCATATATGATGTCCTGAACTCCATGAAGGAATGGAAGAATAAAAATGCACAGGACAAATATAAAAAGAATTAAAATGGAAATACAACTATACTTATGAGTTTCATTTTCTTTCAGCAAAGGAAAATCTGCTGCTAGAAATCTGTGGAAAACAAAGCTTTCATCAGGCAGTGAGGCTAAAGGATTACTTTGATTTTTAATTTGAAAGATGACTGGTAATTTAAATCCATTCTAATGAGACCTGTTGATAATTATGGCATAGTTTCTAAGGCATTACTCTTGCTTGAATTTGGGCTTAGAATTTGAAATATTCAAAACCAAACAAAACAAGATGACCTCATGTATAGTAATTGGTTGATCATACAAATACTTATTAAATATAAACACATATGCTTTTGTAGATTTGTTAGAAAGATTAGTTAATTGCTTAATGAAAGATGTCTTTCAGATACTAATTCCTTCATTTAGCTCGACAGATTAAATTTTATATGAGGAGATATTAGTATGCATGCAATGAAGTGACACGGCCAACTGAAAAAGCTTAGATGTTAATAGAATGAGTGCAGCTATATTCGAAACTAGAAATCTGTAATCTTTATTACATACACTGAAGATGATCTTTCATAAGGTATTTATTTATATTAAAAAGACATATTTAATAGAGCAATGAACACCACAATATGTTTGAATTCAGATGCTCTGTTTCCATCATAAATAAATTATGAAATCTTTAAATCGTGCATGAAACTAGAGAGAATGATTCTTAATGAGCAATAAAAATGTAATCTTTTGATGCTACAAAACCCCCACCTTGCTGACATTTAAAAGCCCAAGCAAATATATTTAGCAATTTTCATGTTTATCAACAATTCCATTTTGCACTGAGCAAAACCAGTCTATTTAATTGATTAATAACTGGCAACACAGTGTTAATGTCAACAATTTTTGCAAAAGCAAATTATTGGCAATGCCAGCAGACCTGGGACATCTTTTTTTTTTTTTTTTTTTTTTTGCTTTAACCGAGAGCACAGTTTGGCTTGATTTCTTCTTTTCCCCCAGTAGGGTGCATGAGCCCTCTAGCTTCCAAGTGTGTTTCCTGCTGCGGTTACATCTTGGCCAGCACACAGCTGCTCTGAACAAGTCTTTGCATCTACAATAGGGTCACCCCACCACCTCCTTTTCAGATCAGTATGATCAGTACAAACAATAGTTTGATTTTGATTGCTCTATAGCACGCTTGGGTAGAGCCTCTGAATGCAAAAGAATTGCTCCAAAACAATGGTCTGGTTCATCATCCAAAGCGTCCCCTTTTTAGACAGCTGCCTCTGCCACACTCACCCTGACAAACGTCCAGAAAAACAGATGGTTTCAGCATTCATGGGCAGTTTAGTGAAAACCCCAGAGTCAACTATTCAAGACATCCTATCATCATGTTGACAAAGGAGCATTTTGACATTATATATATTAAAAAGAACATTTTAAAAATTCTGTCCATACAGAGGGACATCCCTTATAAGAAAAAAGGGCAAGCATCCCTAAACTCAGAAATGTAATAAAAGTTTTTGTTCAGTATACAGATTATCCTTAGAGTTACAAGCACACTAAACATACAAGGCAAACCTGCGTATAACATGGTACTGCAATACCTAGCCACCAAGACCAGGAGTCAAGTTAATAACGTTGTCTCTGCTTCAAACATCCAGCTTGTTGTTGTTCATTAAGAGAGGCTGTGCCAACTTTTTTAGATCTGCATATCATTGACTCTATAGGAAGGCCTTACAAGGCAGCTGGCATAGCAAATGTTTAGGATACTGAGTTACAAATCTAGCCTTTGCCATGAACTAAGCCATTCTCTCCTAGCCTCAGCCCCCATCTGCAATATGGATAAAATAATATTAACCTACATTACAGGATTGTTGTAAGGATTATGATACAAGATAATACATGTTACGAACACTTCAAAGAGCTTTATAAATGCTGCTTACTACAATGATCCCTCTAAGCTGTGGAATAGGGTTGCCAGGTCCCCCCGGGGAGTGGGGAAACCCCCGCTCAAGAGGCCCGTTCCCCGCCGGCCTGGATCGGGCCACCGGTGGGAACCCCACCCCCAAAGTGTGCGACTCCCAGGGAGGAACAGGACTCTCCCCCCCCCCCCCCATTCCGACATTTCAGTCTCCAACACTCATCGGGGAGGAACAGGACTCCCCCCCCCCCCCGCTATTCCGTAAGTTCAGCTTGGCAACCCTACTGTGGAATCTTGTGAGCAAAAATTCTACTTGTGAGCTATTAGCATTAAAGTTGTCAGCAAGCAATTTGGCTACTGCATAAATTAGTTTACTATGGAGCCATCCTTCCTGAGCTAAGACAAAAATGTGTGAGCTAGAGGCTAAAAAACTGTGAGCTAGCTCACACTAACGCAGCTTAGAGGGAACACTGCTTCCTATATAGGATTATAATGGAGACCTATTCAAATTCACTAGGCAGAGAGGACTACAGGGATGGGATGTACGGCACGTACTGGAACTTTGTGGGATTTCAGCTACTGTGCATTCTTTACCTATTGCAGATTCTGTTGAAGCATGTCAAGACTACCTTTCCTGTTACCTGCCTTTAATATACTACAGACATCCTTCAAATGGTCGGGTGGGATATAAAGGAAAACGTTTGAATCCAGAAAAGGGTTAACATTTAAGAGAGCTGAAAGAGGATGTGGGAATGGACCTGAAAAAGAGGAAGGAAAAAACAATACAGCCCACGGGGAAGTAAGATAGGGTGAAAATGTCTAAACCACGAACCACCCACATCAGACAACTGCACAGGGAAGAGACTCTCAGACACTATGTATCACGTAACTGTTAAAAGGCACAGCAGCGGGGACAGAAAAGGCATCCAGCCCCCTACCTGTCCCCACTAAATTCCCATCATCCAAAAGACAACTCACTTTTAAAAACATATTCGTATAGCCACTTTCTTTTGACAACTTTGACTAAATAACCTCACTCTCCACATATGTCAAGCTCAAGCCTCTCCATTTACTGGTTGGCTAAGACTGGGTAGTAATATTTTTAAAAACTACATATTTGCTTGAAAAGGGTTGAATTCTGCACTATATTTCTGGTGCTCCTTTCTCATGTACTGTGAGAATATCATGTGCACAACACATGCATTTTGCAGCTACAGTAAGCATAAACACATACCCCTGAAACACATACCCTTTGGTTGAGGCAGTGGACGTCCAACCATCTTGGCCTCCCCTGCTCGCACTGCTTGCAGTGCCCTTTACAAATTGCCCTGCCCAACAGAGGTCAATAGAGCATCATCAAAAAATTGGTTCCTACTAACTACCACCTATGTTAGCATTGTGCAGGAGGCACTATGAACCACCTTAAATAGTCACCATCCCTCTGATTGAATTTAAATTTGATTTTATATTTTATGTTTTATATCTTATTTTTTAATGCTATTATGTTTACTTAATGAAATGTTGTGACCCGCTTTGAGCCCACTTGTGGGGGAGGGCAGGATATAAATAAAATAAAATAAATAATAAAACTCAGGATTCATATCCCATGGCTGGAACTTATGCTCATTCAGAGAAATCATGCAGGAAAAAATTGAGTTTCAGCCATTCTTAGTAATTAGAGACATACACAATGCAAATGCCACTAGGGTGTGCAACAGGTTCCATCCAGACTAGTCCTCCCTAAGTTTTATGTTATTAACTACAAAGAAAAAAGACAGGAAGTGGTTACCGACCTCTACTGTGCTGCCTATATTTCCAAACTGTGCTGCCTGGCTCCACTCGTGTTTCACTGATTCAAACACACTTAATACAGCAGTAATTATGTCAAGACTCCAAAGTGCTGACTTTGAGCAGTGCTGCAGAATCATGCTGTTTTCACAGCTCCATTCTACTGTCTCTAGCGGTGCAGGGAGCACAGGCAGAGTCAAACGCACTAGTTCAGGATGTAGCAGGCCCATGAAGTAGGAGTTTGAGGAAGATCAAGAGTGCAGTGTTTGCTTCTTTGCTGAATAATCCCTGTCCCCTGTATATCACATGCCTACCTGCAGATCTGAATTCTGAATGGTTTAATTATTGGGGGGGGGGGGATGTTTGGCTTTTTTAAAATAACAGACTATCTTTAAAAGTTAGTTCTCAGGTGGTATAAAATGGAAATGAAACAACAATGAGAAAGTGAGATAAAAAGAGCTTGAGCATTTAGGACTTATGTTAAGTTGATAGTGCTAGCAAACACAAGACATACATTTCCTAGTCCTAATACCAAATTCAAGTGTGATACTCTAACCACCACCCCACACTGGCTAGTTTACAGCTAAGGCTCCATGCACCCACTCATCCCCTTCTTCTTTCAGTGGACAGGTATGTGCCAAGTTTTATTTAGCACACTGGAAACAACACCAAAAATAAGGATAGATGGATGGATGGATGGATGGATGGATGGATGGATGGATGGATGGATGGATGGATGGATGGATGGATGGATGGATGGATGGATGGATGGATGGATGGATGGATGGATGGATGCAGACAGACAGACAGATAGATACAGACAGACAGACAGACAGACAGACAGACAGACACACGGGGAGGGGTGCATTATGATATGCTTGTGTTTGGATGAGAAGAACAACACTTGAGGTTGCTAGATAAAAAATACAGTGAAAAACAAGTGTGGGCACAATCAGGACATGCATCTGTATTATCACGGGTAGCTGAGTGCTTGGGGAAGAACTCTGGAAATGGAGAAAGGTATATGCATAAACAAAGCTAGAAAGAAGGCAAGGATGCGGAACAGTAAGTATTTGTAACGGAGACAGGTGCTAGGATTGCATGCTGGAGAACAACACTGGGAGATACATGATACACATTCAACTATGAATTTATTCACGTATTTATTTTATTAAAATATTTATAGCCTGCCTTTTCTCTTGGTTCAAAGCAGACAGAGCCTGCAACACAGTTGGGAGGAGGGAACACTGTATGAGAAGAGGATGCTACGGATCTATGTGGAGCAAGAAAAGAATGACAGATGGGTAGTGTGGATTCACAAGATATGGGGAAAGGGAAGAGGGTGGCAGCAAGCAAACTTTGGTGTTTGCATATGCTTTCAGTTGGGTTGTGGATAATGGGTCATATAAGAACTGCAGGAGTGGAATATATGTAGAGAAGATGGAAGTATATGGAATGTATAACTGCAGGAAATGGCCCCAGAGGCACCTTAGGGACATTAAATTTAATCAGCTGGCCAAGGTTCCAAGTTACTAGATTTTAATTGAGCATTCACCCCTCTTACCTTACTCCACTACCCCTACCAAAAATAAGAACCTTTAACTGCTGCAACCACAAGACGTTTTTGTATAAATATGCCCATTAAATCCTCCTGGCAACTAAATCATGCCCATTTGGTTCTCTCCTCTTTTGAGTCTTTTCCTGGCCCCTTCACATCAGTTTTCCCTGAAACAAGGGAAAGACTTGAGTTCAGCCTGTTTTAATAATTCAGATCTAAGCAAAAGTTTCCCAACTTTCTCCTTGTATTCTAGAAGCCCAGTTCCAGCTTTTATGATGATCAGAAAGATCATCACAATAAGAATTTTTTAAACAGAAAAAAATTCACTCTACTTGCAACTAAAGCCATTGATTACAAGAAGGAAAAGAGCATCACAAGCAAGTATCTCACAATGACTTGACAAAAGGTAGTAAACACAATCCTCTTTTCCATAGATCTGAAGCTTAATTTCCTACAATAAAGAATTAAGACATAAGTAATCCCGTATATAACCAGGTCACTGGCATCCCACCTTTCAGCAGCCCATCTAAAATTAAAAAAAACCACACAACTGTTGCGCCTGGATTGAGATTCCCTCCTCTCTATGTGGGATTCGGCTGAAGGCTGTGGCCAAAAAAGCAGTATCATAAAAAGAAAGGAAAGGACACAGGTAAAGTTAACAGGTTTCATTCCATCTTTTTTTACCTGCTCAGAAACAGAAGCCTCACTTGAACCTATGCTTCCTACAGCCATCCAGAATACCACTCATGTAATTTCCTTAACAGGATGAAATACCCTAATATTCTCTGACAAAGGAATAGTTCTTTTTCTTACATATATCAAACCCTACCCCTTCTGCCAAAAGACCAGAGAAAGCCTGGAGGGGGATTGGGGGGACTTTTTTGCCCCCTCCCAGGAAGTTTGTCATTTTACTGTTGAGCCCAACATTTCCAATGTTATGTTGACAAAAATTTTGGGGGAAATCTCATGTGAATTACAATCTCTTTCCAAATGAGAGAGAAAAATTAAGACAAGATTTTACTCACTCAGAATGTGCAGCCTGAAATGTAAAATAATCTTCAATATTAGATAATGCTAATTCTTACATATATTACAGAAAATGCAATACGTTTTGAAGGGCATGTTTATTGTTTACATGTTGCTAGTTTTGTCCCAAATTCACATGTGATAATGTATTTGATTATCATACATTATTAAATAATTCCGCGTTTTCAGCTAACATTTAACTCAATTTCCAAATATTCTGGTAGCCCTACTGTGACTTTATGTCTGTCCAAATACTGTATTTCCGTTTACTGCAAAATTTGTTTTGCAAAAATTTATTTCTCCCACCCACACACTTCTTGGGAAGAAGGAAAACCTGAAGAGAGAATGCCCAAGAAATTCCAAGGTGCCTACCACGTTTTCCCAATCTTTCAGCTGACTCTTTCATTTGACTGAGAGCAGCCAATGACAAATCCTGATTCCCAATGGCCCCACCCACATTCTGAAAAGCTCAGCAGACACCTAGGAAAGTACTGGCAAGCGCCATGTTGGGGAACCCTGGTTATACAACATTTTTGTATTGTTACTACCTGCCTGTGTCAGCAGAAATGTAGCCAATATAACAAAAACCAAGCAAACCACTTAATTAAATCTCAATGAAGCACAGTGTATGACCTTGGACCAGTCACAGGACTGTTTTGAGAATAAAATGGAGCAGCCAGAACCATGTATGCCACCCTGAGCTTCCTGAAGGCAGAGAGGGATAAAAATGCACTAAACAGATTCCTTTTGATTCCCCAGTCCACGTGTATTTGGGAGAGAAAGCAAGTAGGAAAATTAAGAAGAATGCTCCTTTATATGTCTACCATTTTTTCCCTGCTGAGGTAATCAAATGTGACATTGATTTGAGCCTGTATTCAGAACCTGTTAAGTATTCTGTCCAGCTGAAATACAAACACTGTTTCAATTACCACAGGAGTCAGGTACATATTAAAGAGACACTGACTTCCTTCCGCATCAAAATAGACCTTTGATTTTATACGCATGTATACCAGCATGTGTAGGAAGGCTGGTGATTCTGTGGTCATAAACAGTTCCCTGCTACTGTGTCTAAGATTTAAACAAACAATCATGATTTTCCAGAACACAACTCAAACCCATTAGTGATATAGGACTTCACAGCAGGAAGAACGATTGCACCTTACAAAATTCAGCAGAGAGATAATAATTTTCACACACTTCGGTAGCAGCAATTCAGGGGGCTTTTTTATGCCACGGGTTTTACAGTCTAAACACAGAAATTAAATTCCCATAGTCATAACTCATATCCTGCAATTGCTCCAAAATGGACATTAAGCTCCTCAAAGGGGTTGACAATGTCCTTTTAAATTATAGCTGCTGATTTAGATCACTGTAATACGACAAAATAGACTTCAGGTCCTCAAGCTTGGAGACAATGATTCTAAGCAGGCTGATTTTTATACAATCTGCCCTCTGCTGTTCATCCAAAAAACAGCTCTCACTGCTGCTGTTCACCATCTATATAGTGCCAAGAATGTACTCAGTGCTGCAAGCTCCTGCTCTGCAGCATCTTTCTGGGGAACAAAGGTGCCTAGTCCCCCTGGCCTTGCCCAGCTGTGTGAAGAATGAAAACCAGCAGCACCTGGAACCCGTGGAGGGAGGGGGAGAAGGAAAGGCCTTACACACCTTAGTGCCTCCTTCTACCACCACCACCACCATGAATTTAAAAAATCTGTTTTGATTGTAAACTGTCTTGAGAGTCCCTATGCCTAAAAGGTGTTGGATAAACACTGCAAATAAACAGCAAAACACAGAAGTGACACCATCATGTCCTGACCTGAATAGCCTAGGCAAGCCCAGTCCCATCAGATCTTGGTAGCTAAGCAGGGCCGACCCTGGCAAGTATTTGGATGGGAGACTAACAAAGAATACTACGGCCAGGTGGCAGAGGCATGCAATCAAGCCACTTCTCTGAATGTCCTCCATGACCCAGTAGGAGTCGCCAAAGGTTGCCATGACTTCCAGGCATGGGCACACACATGCACACACACAAAAATTCAAAAATACCAAATAAAAAAAAAGAAGTGACACCATCACTACTCAGATGACAATTGAAGCAGGAACCTTCTGCATGTAACAAATGTTCTCCACACCTGAGACACAGCTTGGGGGTCACATTAAAGAACTCTGCATGTGTCCAACTACATCCTCATCCCAGTTTCTGAGAGGGATAACACTGAACTATGCTATGGACACCTCAACAATGAGCCAGAGCTGTTGACATTACCTTTGTAGCACAGAAAGGAGCAGCAGCTCCCAGGCTATGGAACTCACACATTACAGAGAACACAAGTAGGATCCAATGTTCGCCAGCTATGTCCTGTGTAATGGACACATGTAAGCTGGGGGTTCCCACTTGTGGAGTACTTGATTGGAATTTTGGTTGTGACACTTGTGGACAAGGGGCTTCATCCAAAAACCCACACCATTTTACTGAGAGAGAAGGTGCTGTTTGTTTCTTGGGGAAACCCACAAGTATATACATGAGCTCCTGGGAAAATGGCACAGGGAGAAAGGCTGAAGCCACTTCTCCACACATGCCATAGTTGCAATCCAAACTGGGAACCACACATGTGAGAACTGCCAAGAATCCACAACTCACATTCAAGTATCATATAGTGTGGCAACCTCAAGATGCAAACTGCATACTCCATAATGTATAAATTGAAGTTACATCATTTAAAAAAAACCCTGTATATTTTTAACCTGTGCACAGTTTATCTTCTCAGTGGACTATTATGCTTTTATGTCTTGCAACTTTTTGTCGCTTTGTTAGCTGCCTTGCTTCTAAGAAGAACAGGAAGATACATATATTTTAAATAAACTAAATAGATACGTAAATCAGAAGTGGTCCTCTAAAGACTCAGCAAAACCTTCCTGGGAAGGAAGTATTGGACAAACGGTCAGGAAAGAATTTTCCAATTATTTGATGGTGCATGGCAACGGACTATGGAGAAGAAGAAAAAGCAGACAGACGTCAAGCAATACATGGGCTTGTATAATTCAACGGTATCCCAAACCAAGTTTCAAACCAAGCATCCTTCTTTGATAAAGTTAGCTGTTTCTGAATGGGCATTACCTGCAGAAAACATTAAGAACATAAGAGAAGCCAAAGTTGGATCAGGCCAGTGGCCCATCCAGTCAACACTGTCACACAGTGGCCAAAAATATCAGATGCAAAGGATTTTCTGGAGCACCTCTTGCATTAAGACAACAGAGGAAAGCTGGGCTGATCAGCACGTTGTTTGGGGGAACTAACGTTGTTTGATTTCAAAAGGAAAGGGTAGACTTGCTCGCTGTGGGGCCACACAGAAAGGCCAGAGTAACTAGTTGGCCACTATGTGAGACAGGATGCTGGACTAGACGGACCACCGGTCTGATCCAGTGTGACTCTTTTTATGTTCTTATTGGTTCCAACCAAGAGGCATAAGAAAATCTGTGTTCATGGCCAAGGTGTGTGCATGACTGTGACTAACTTGCCTGGTACCAGCTCAGCATTCTGCCAGTCAGCTGGTAGAGAATGACTCAAAACTCCCTGCTCCCCCCACCCCATTTCTTTCATTTGTTATCACAAAGACTAAAGAATCAGGACTCCGGGACTGATAGGTGCCACACACTGCCCCTGGGCACCACACTGAAGATTACTGTTTTAAACAGTCATGCTGTGATAGTGAGGTCACCATGATTGGAAACGTTTCACTTAATAGATTTAAAATCATACCACATTGAGTCATTCCTCATGTCCAATAAGACAATGCAACTCTGAACACTATACTGCTGCTGTACATACAACCTGTCTCCACAGCACAGTGAGAAGCGTTTTAAGTTCAATCGTTCATCTCTCCTTGAATAGGCCTACTACCATGTACAATAGGTAAGTAGGGGGAGATAGTACACCAAAGAAGGTGACAAGTGGCATGATCATTGCCCAGACTGATTTTAATTCTCAAAGCAAGTTTTCCAACACTGAAGTACTTCATGGATTACACACACACAAAATATCATTTTTTCTCATTTGCATAAATATACTGCATGCTTTTAAAGCTACTGTTCCCACACTGGTCCCCTAGGAAAAACACACTGGGATTGCAATGTTCCAAAGTTCAAAATCTGACTGTCTGCCCAGAATGTGTGATGTGAAATATTCTTTTATTTGTAGCGGCTGTTACCAATCAAAAGGCAATTATGTTGTCCAGATAGACACAGTGTGACTTTTTATTCTAAAGGGAATTAACAAAGATAGTTCTGTTAGGAAACAATATTTTTACCAAAAATCCAGAAAAACTGGATTGCCTGGAACAGTTTTCCTATTAAGAAACTTTGCACGATATAATGAAAAAGGAATGGAGTTCAGATGACATATTTTAAACAGTTATACTGTTATCCTGGTCCTTTAAGCTCTACATAAGAGAAGTCCATGTGCTGTTGAAGTCCTGCTACTGTTCAGTGCCCTGGGAACCAATATATTTAATTCTCAACATGGCCCCATCAGTGGATATTTAAATCTAGAGAGGTGGGGAAGGGGATACAGGGGGAAATGAAGTAACCCCACAAGTCCTGGGTTTCCCACTTGTAGAAACCTGAACAGCAGCAGTGGATAAAAGGGATGAGAGGGGGGTGTAAGGAGGGGGGGTGTAAGCAGCAGACCAGCCAGGCCCTGCTAACAAGGGGGAGGGGCTCACTAGAGCAGGAGATGCATTTAACAAGAGGCAAGAGAACAGCTGTGGGCCAGGTTGGCGGGGATGAGAGTTGAACTTTGGGAGAAGAAAGAGCGTAAGGGCCGAGAGGAGGGAAGAGAGAACCAGCATTGGAAGGAAAGATGCTGGCAGAGTTCAGAGAGGGACGGAGACTGCAAACAGCTAACGACAGAGGTGCTGGGGAAGTGACTCTTTCCAATGTCAAAGGACAGACTACTAAGCAGCTGGGATGGGTATGGCCCAACAAGGAAAGCCGACATGGATATTGAGTCAATGGGAGTGTAAGAACTCCAAAACAGCCTCCCTGCAGACTTCCCACAATTCAGGTCAAACTTGAGGGGGGAAGGGCTCACCCAAGGCTACAGGATTCACTCTAGGGAAACAGAGACAGGACCAGTCACTGTAAAGGGATTGGGAAAGGGAGCGCTGGAGCTAGTAAATGAAACAAGAGCCACGTGGCTTGTGATGACCCTCATAGCTGGATGCTGTAGTGACTTCCTGCAGCTCCTCCAGGGCTGAAGCCACTAATCTCTTACAGGTGGGAAATATTGTTTCTCTAAATATATTTCATAAGATCATCATAGAGTTGGAAGGGACTTCCAGGGTCATCTAGTCCAACCCCCTGCACAATGCAGGAAATTCACAAATACCCCCCCCCCCAATCTGTCCTATGAAGACCACAAGACCATGCTACTTAAAACTTCAAACAGGCTCATACCAACTTAGGAATCCTCAGCCTGGACAGAGATCCCTGGATTTATCTGATTTAATAACAGAGTATGTTCAAGCTGCTTATCTTAAAGAAACAAAGGGACAAGCCTCCTTTACATTTCTGCTCACCATTAAAGAACCAGAAAATGAATATATTGCATCAGGTTTGGTTCACGGTCAATATCGAGTTTAGGTACAAATTCCTATAAAGAAAGAGTTTATTTGCTAAAGTTATCACACTATATTTGATAACCAGTGTGATGGTACAGAACTGTAAATCTGTAAAGAAGAAAAGTAACAAGTAAATCACGGCAAACATTTGAATACACCATATGGCACAGGTTGCCCTTTCCAACTGTCAGAGATATCTGTTTTCCTTACAATACTTTTAAATAGCCACCACCAGTGAGATGTACAAAGATGATGTACCAGGTTGTCTAATATCAGTACCAGGATAATAACTGAAATTTTCTTTTAAAATAAATAATCTTACAGTATGAAAAAGAACGGGGAAGGACACATTTGCTATTGTCATGCACTGAGAACGTTGAAAATAATTATAGTATAATTAGTGCAAGTAATTACAGTGTAATAGATTGTGAAAACACAGTCCCCAGAAACATTCAGAGATACAAACTATGGTTTGTTCTTAAATGAACAAGCCTCTCCTTGCATGTAGCACAGTAATTAAAAGACTTCATCTTACCACAAACCATGGTTTGGCATTACATATGAACCACAAATTAGTTTGCATATCCTCCTATAAACTGGCTTTCCAAACCATGGTTTAATCTTGCCTTAGAAGCCTGGTTGAGAGGAAGCAAACCATAACCTGTTTGAACTTAACAACAAAACTGTGGTTTGCAACAAAAAAGAACTGTCCAAAACACATGCAACACCAAGAGTAAACTCCAATGAAACAGCGTACTAGTTCTCATGGTACATATTCCAAAATTATATACAATGTGATTTTACCCCAAGAGCTATGTGCTGTATCTTAGGAATTTACATCTTCTACGTGGATCTTTGAACACTAGACTAAGTCAGAGCTGAACCACAGAATACATTTAGTGAGTTGGATCAGACTTCCCTCAACCCTTTCCCTGCAATCAAATGGCAGATTACTCAGAACCAAACTACAATACTTTAATGAGTCAGGGTTCCCCTCAGGACCACTTTGGCTTGGGAAAAATGGCATATGGAAAATTCACAGGTCCCTCCTTCCCCCATGCCATGGGGAAATAAGCTCCCCACAGCTTCCACCGGGCTGCAGGAAAAGCAAGTCTAGCTGTAGGAAACCCATCCCATCTCATAAAAATACATATTGTGTAGTTCAGGCCTGAGTGGCTAAACAAAGTGACTGTTTTCCATCACACATTCTAATAACATACATACAACTACATCTATGTATATATAAGAAAGTCCCCTCACCGTAAAATCAATGCCCAGGCCAAACATCTGAACCTAGAAACACGAAATTCAGGGAGAGCGCGCCTACCATGACGTAGATGCTCACTAAGAAGGGATTTTTAGAAATTCGATCGTTAAGGGGGTCAAAAAGATAAAATGTGCTCCCCCATTGTTTCCTACGTGGCTGCCAGGCTGCTGCCTCCTTACACCCCCCCCCCCACTCCCTGATTGGTCAGCTGCAGAGCTCAGTGTTCTGAGGTTTAAAAAAACTGGTTACAGGAGACTGCAGAGTTAATGACAGTTGAGGAAATCAGGAATGGCCAACCGCCTGTGAGGTGCAGTAATGCTGCTAGCCCAGCCTCCCCATGGTTTCAAACACACCCACCCACCTCCTACACATAGGTGCACATAGTACTCCTGCAGTGCACTGAGCTACACAGGCCAAGTACCAATGAGATCACCCTGAGGAGCTAGAACAACAGTCTCCATATGAGCAAAACAATCTAGAAACACAAGTAGAGAGGTCATCACTTTTGTGGAAGGTGGCAGGAGTTGACTTAACAGATGACTGCTTCTTAAATGGACAGTTCTATGTGAACTGCTCCAGAGTGAGCTCACCAAGCAGCTTGGTGATCCTAGCACCAGAACTACCAATGTGGTCTACAGCGAGGTCTTTCAGTAGAGAGAGAGAAAAAGTACTTATGTGTCACGACAGGGCCAGTGGGGCAAGGCAGAGAGGGAGAGTGTACAGTACAGTCCAAGAGTCAAGCCAGAGAGATCAAAAGAGTCCGAGCAAAAGTCCCAATCACACAAAGCCAAGCCGTAGTCAAACGTTACTGATAGTCAGAGTCCAAAAAAGCCAGTATCGTAGTCAGGAAGCGTAGCAGAGGATCAAGAGCCAGAGGGGTCGTCAAAACGCGGAATGGAGTCAGGAACCGGGAAATCAGTCAGGAGCCAAACAGAGTTAGAGGTGCAGAGCTTCTGGTCCAACGGACAAGTTTGCCAACACAGTTTGCTAGCAGCCAGCGGTCTGTCCAAACAGCGTGCTGGGTCATTATCTCATTAGCACGGCTTCACTAAGTCCTTGATTCTGTTAGTAATCTGGGCTTAATGATTACCAACCACGCAAGCGTGCCTCCTTGCGCCTGGTTCCCAAATCCTGGCGTCTCTGATTCCTCAGCCGGTCAACAGGTGGCGGAGAATCGGGTTACATGTTGCTGGGGCCAGGCATTGTCCGATCGGCTTCAGGTGCAAACTGTCCTGGGGTTTGGCGTTCATCCTCCCCGGCACTTAGGTTTGGTGAGGGCTCTCGTGCTTCTGATTATGTTAAAGGCACGGAGTCCTCAGTTTCAGAGCTCCCATGTGCCGGGTCGGGTACAGGCATGACATTATGTCTCACTTAATGTTTTACACTACCATATTCTCCATTAGAATTTCTACAACAAATGTTACATTTCAAACTTCACATCATCAGTATTATAACTGGATTTAAATACTGTAGCGAAGCACGGGTAACAGGCTAGTATAATATATAATTAAGGGTAACTACTATTTAATGGGGGAAGATATTTTTTTTATATCAGATTAAGGTATTATGTAAAAAATATCAGTTTTTCATAATAATTTTCACCAACCAGCTCCTGAATACAGAACACATGTCAACTGTACTTCTTGCACTTAGTGTCCCAACAGAACATCCATGCGCACTGAAGAAATACTTTTAATTTACTTGCCTTGACTTTCAAGGTTTTGTTTTTGTTTATAGACCAGAAAAGTATGACATTTCCCACTGCATAAAGTGAAGAATTGATTCATATATATTATCTATTGCACATAAAGTAAAATTCACAGGATACTTAAACAACTGAGAGCTTGATAATAAATTCCTTTTCCTGTTGGCTGCCTCAGTTGCATGAAAGATGCTGTTCCATGTTTTTATCCCACATTGCCACAGTAATATTTGAAAGCCTGATAATCAACAGCAGACTTAATTGTATGGGTCCTCCCAACCGATTGTTATCCATCTCAAAATATTTGCTCCTTACTGCTGGCTGAACAGAAAATTTTGCAACCCTTCCAAAAGTTTAAACAAACTTGGGCTCAAGTCCTATGCTTACTTACTTGGGAGTAAGTTACACTGGAGTCTGTGAGATTTACTTTAAAGTAAACATGCACAGGCTGGGAGCTACATGGGCTGATCAAGAAATATAATTCTGTGCCTGAAATGCTAGCACAGTTTGTATTCAGGCATTGCTAATAAACCCCTGAGGGTTGGGGGTCCCCCCCCCTTTCCCCCTTGTCATGGATTTGATATAATGTCTGGATTCAGGTGCTCCAACAAAGTGAAGTTTCTATCTTGCCAAGAAATCAGGATTCTAAACCAGTTTATAAGCAAGAAACAAATTCCAGTTTCCTGGACAGCCTAAACTCAGGTATCTTCAATCCCAAATCTATACCCAAGCCCAACAATGAAACAGACTGAAATCCACCACAGGTTGTGACACCCAGAGAAAGTTACACATGCTCAAACTTGACTTTCCAAGGCAAGAAAACCACAGAGCATGGCTTCCCTATTCTGAAGGGCAACCAGCATCAGGAAACTGGGCCTGACTATCATTCTGAACTCCTTCTCTTCTTTTTAACTACACCAAGATTTCAATTAAATATTAATATTCATCTCAAAAAGAATTGGTACTTGGAGCCAACCTATTTTGCCCAGAAGAGTAAGGTAAATTTGTCTAAGCTCAAACATTTAAGTGAGACAGCCTTCTTCAGACAAAGCACTCACCAAGGAAGAAGTAAATTATACATGTAGCTGGGATTTTAAAAAGACAATCAAAAGAGGAGGAGGAGTGTTAATAAATCTGCCCTCTGATGAGGATATTCTATTAGAAGATCATTTGTAAGTATATTAACCTGTAAAAACAAATTGCTGATGGGTTCATGGGTTGAATGAAAATATTATAGAGGCCATTAAATACAAAAGAGAATGGACAGAGCACACGCTACAAGACAAGTCAAAACTAAAATAAAAATAAAAAACCTACCTCAGCCAGCAATAACACCAGGAACATATATGGACATTAGAAGATTTTATAAACCATTTCAGAGTTTCACTGTACAGGATAAAAAGGATTTTATTTACTCTTCTAACAAAAATTTGAAGTTATAAAAAAAACCTTTACCTTGTTGTAATTAAAGCGCATATCCCATTTAGCTTTCATGCTCACTGCTTAGAGAAAAATGTATGTATTGATACAGAATGAAATTGTGGACTCTGAGGTAGATCCCAGGCACCAAGTACAGAAGGAGCACCTGGAACAGAGCACTTCTCTCTTCCAGCTTCAGACACCCTCCATGTAACAGATGGGCAAAGATCCTGCCCCTGGACTCTGTGTGTGCAGAGCAGGGAACAGCTAATCAGAGCCCATGGAATGCCAGCACAGTCAGACAGGAAGGGGGTGTGTGAGATGAAAAGTGGCAAAGCCATCAGTTTGAGCCAGATAAGAGTTTGTACCTCCACAAACTGGAGGAATCCTTTCCCAGGAGACTGTGTTCTCATATTCTGGCTTCAGGAGATAGCAGGTTAGTATAGTGAATACTTTAAAAGGGAGATGGTAATGGTCTCAGAGCCTAGTTTCAGGGCACAGCTAGATAAAGAACGGGATTTTTCAGAAGGTGCTCACACTTACACTGTGAGATTTATAGGGTTGTGGAAAAGCCAAAGATTTACCTCAGCTGTTTTAAAAGCTTGGCTGATAATTGTTATCTGCACCCAGGAATTGACAACTGAAACATTATACATGCTGCGGGTAATACATGTAAATAGTTTCAGCGGTTTTACCATCCTTTTTCTCCTAACCAAGGGAGTCAATAATATTTTTTTTCCTGTTTCCCCAGTGGCTCATTTGAAATAACTACATTTAGAAATCATTTGAGGTCAGTTTGTCATATGGAGGTTGGGATAGAGACTGCACTGGTCAAACTTCACATCATGCTACCTGTATTCAAATGACATTTAGAACACTAACTTTCACATTCCCTATCCTGAGTCAGATACAGAGTAGAGGATGGTGGCCAGTAGGGACAGTCAGCAGAAATCACTACCTTCGTCTGCTCTGTGGAAAAGCATGAAGAAAAGTGAGATTTTCCACCAATTTCCTGAGAGCTCTCTACTTGTGCTGCATATCACCCAGCTTCTGAGGGTCCCTCAACCCTCAGGAGCAGTTGTTTCTGGAGAGACACAAGGGGTTCCACAGGGAAAGGACAAACAAGAGAGCTCTGTTTCATGAACTGTTTCTATTTAAGGACAAACAAGGGAGCTCTGTTTCATGAACTGTTTCTATTTACATTACTCATGAGCAAAAAACATACTGCACACTCAAACATATTTTGGCAAATTTAAATATTTCAGCTTCAAAACAATTGAACATCTGGATTCATATTTCTTTTGCTGCCAGCACTGCTCATGTGCAAATCTTTCTTCAGCTCAAATATGTTGCATGTTCTTCCTTCTGAAGTACAATTGCTGTGGGTATTGCTGTGCTCTGACAGACCTGCATTGGTACCAGCCAGCTGAAAGATACAGGAAGGTGAAGAGGAGAAGCACTGGCAAAGGCCCAGAACTACTTCTGTGGCATACAAGGCATGGCACCTCAGCACACCCTTAGAAAGTTACATCTTGGTGTGCATGATGTCAGGCACCCTGAGGATTGAGTACAGAAAAATAGCTAATGTGCTGTGAGGAAGTGAAAGAGATTCTCTGCCTGCTTGTCAACTGGCTGGTGATCATCTACCATCAGTGTCACAACAGCAGTAAGCATAGTAATATGCATGGGTGTTTTCCCTCACTTTCACCGTGTATGTCCGTCAGGTCTTCTCTGTCATTCTGCATTGATTTTCCTCCCTTCAACACCCAGTTCACTTTTTGCCACTGTTTCCCTGGGTTTTCTGAGGGTGCTTTTGTGCCGATATTCCCCGTGTTTTGCTTGCAAGCTGAAAATAATTCAAAAGCATACAGACTCCCTTGATTCCCCCCTGCCCTTTTGCCACCTCTTGAAGACCACTCCCCCACCCACATCAAGGTCATTTTGCCCACTCTGCACCTTCCACCATCTCCCCCCCCTTCAAGCTCCATTTTCCCCTTGTTTAACTTTTTTCCACAATATGAGACTTGATGGTCTCAGATTGCTGAATAAAAAAAAAATTAAAATGACCAAGGGGGGAAGATTAAAAGGAGCTATGCAAGGTTTAGTTCCCTGCTAGTATTGACTTGAAAGGGGGATTGGAGGCAAAATGCAGCACCCCCAGTGGGGAAAAAAGGATTTCAGTGATACATGTGAACAAAATAAAGGGGGGGATTGTCAGCATGGAATGAAATTGACATGAGATGTAAAGACACAGAGAGAGAGAGAGACTGGGATGGGGAGACTAAAGCTTTGAAAACATTTTCCCCTTTAATGTTTTAGTGAACAAAGTTGGGGGAGGGCATTTTGGCAGTCTCCAGAGCTTTTGCCAGAGGAATCCTCTCCTCCCCCATACAAATTGCAGCCCTGTGTAAAGAGTGGTGAAGTTATAGCTGACTTTGCTCAGGCAGGCACACACATACACATGTTGCTAACAGTCACAGCTTGCAATGCCAGTGTCAGTGGGTTCTACCACACATTCTGTACAGTCAAATGTTCTCCCATGTTATGAGATCATGTGACTCTTTTCCATTTTTCACAGTGGCCCATAACACAGCAGAGAATCCCCAGAAAACGGGGCTTCCCAGCTGCTTGTCAGTTTCAAAAAAAATTGTCAATTTCAACATTGGGTTCCCCCCTTTGCCTGCATTCCTTTCTGTTCCTTTTCATTCAACAAATGAATGCTAAAATACATGCACAAAACCTGAACCACGAGGATTTAAATGGAAGGTGCTTGCTAGACACTATTGCACAGTTGCGATAGGACAGTTGCATAAAGTAAAAATACTTTGGACACCACTCCCCACACCTCACAAGTGATGTTCCACCCTGATGTAGAAAAGTACATTTTTAAAACTTTAACTGCAGAATAAATACACCCAAGGAAAAAAGGATGGTGCATAAGGCGAGCACAGAATCCAAAGTCAATATTAAGGGCTTACTGCTCTGAAAATCTGCAGGAAGATATCTGTGCATAATGGACCACAGTTTAGGGAAGGGATGGAGTTATTTGGAGTTATTACGATTTTCATGTCATATTTTTTTTACCTTTGGTTTGTTTGGTCAACTCTTAATAGCCCATTTCAAGAAATGCTACTTATACACACCAAGCCAGTTACTAAAGTGGGAACACAGCATTAATGCACCCAATAACAGGGAAACCTTAATGGATTTCCTCCTACTGTGCACACAGCACCTTCCTCATCAAGGAAGTGAAGGGAACAGCTCATGCAAAACCCTATATACAGTAACAAAGCCCTGAAGAGTCCAACTCTTATTTTACTTCCCCCTCCAATTTCCAAACTGAAAAAACAATCATGCTCACACATCTAAGATTGCAATCCTAAACAGAGTTATACTCTTCTAAATCTGTTGAAGTCAGTGGACTTAAAAGAACATAACTCTTTAGGATTGCACTGTTAGCTTACAGTATTTTTTGACTCTCATAAAGAGCAGCTTTGTAATTAATGGTCTGGCTCCTGAAATGCACAAGTGGAAACATAAATGAGCTTACTACAGTTCTACTTGCACAAGATTTTGTGTGATACCTAGCACTTTCCTCCCTGCATATTACAGTGCTCAAAAACTGGTTGCAAAGTTCTTGCACAAGCAGAAATGCAAGTGGGTATACAATAAGTTTGACTTAGCACAAATGTCTTTCACATGCCCAATATAGTCTAAAACACTGGCTCCTTGGGTAGAGATATAAGAAAAGTTAGCTATCTGATCAGATGACATGAATTCCAGGTGGCTATTTAAAATTTTCAAATTAAATTTTGCTGTTAAATTTAACAAATAGGTGCCAGCAATGTCGATGCCCCTGTCCAAAGATATTCTATTGTTATACAGTTTAGAGAAGACCAAGCCCTCACCAAACCTAGATTTCAGAAAATCCGCATTACTAGCACCAAGTCTTGCATTCATATCACTCATAAGAATAATCTGTGCTGTTTGGTATGTTTTTTTAAAGGTTTTTATTGAAGATTTAACATCAGATGCAAAGACAAACCAGTGATAATAAACTGTCATAAGCATGTGAGGTCATGGTAAATAATCAAATATCAAATAGCATAGTAAAACATCTATAACACAATTCTGATCAAAATGGTCTTTGTTTTGAACAATAAAAACTAAAACAGGGTACCAAAAATTATAATAATCAAGAGAGGCAGAGTAAGGGTCTTTATTCAAGGTTTGTATCAGTATCCTTTCCACTGTGAGATAATCCCATATGTTCCTGTACCAAGTCTTAAGAGTTGGGGGTGAGGAAGATTTCCAGGAGGAGGCGATTGCAGACTTTGCAGCAGTGCATAATATAGAAACCAAATCTTTCTTAACTTGGGGGATTTGGGCATAATGGATATCTGATCACCAAATGTTCTACATATTTACCAAAAGCTAACCAGAATTTTGTAGTAAGAACTAAGTCAGCTGTGGGTCTGCATCTCCTTAGAACCAGAAATTAGAGTGAGCTGTCTTGGTCTCACTGCCCTCTTTAGCAAAAACATCTGCTGATCTTGCTTCCGTCGTCCCTCTTTTTTTCCTAGAAGTTAGGGGATTGATGTTTTGATTCCTAAAAATCCTAGCAGAATAAATACCAAAGTCAGACAACATTAGAGCCGTATGCATTAAAAGATTCAGAATCACAGAAGTTCTAAAATTAAACATTACACTCCAAGTTCTAAAAGTTTTCCTCAAAACTATATGATCCATCAGATTACCGGTAATACCGTACATTGGTAACTGTAGTAATTTGGCCAGACGAGACTTAATCTGGTACCTAAATCCCAGGCCAAAAGTATACTTCTATAAGGAGTGATCACTGGCTAAACTGGAATGAATACTGGAATGAATGAAATATCAGTTTTGATTTTAAACCTGGGAAATATTCTTTCTTTGGTACCCCACTGCATCTCCAGATGCTCTCTGTTTTATACTAGTCCCCATCTCATGAGGTTTTAATTCCCACTCTAAATGACTACTTTGAATTTCCCCCCAAATCTCTTCCAATTTCACATAAATCTTGCTCACAGTATCTGCAATTAGCAGGGCCTGAGAAGCTACCAAGGCTAAGATACTATTCTCTTGTCTAGAAGAAATTTCATTTCCACCCTGATTATCCAGATGTTGCTCCTCTTGAAGAGACTTTTGTCTCAAAATCTCATAACTGTTCTTAGGAGGAGTGTCATGAAATGGAGGATTAATTCTTGAGAAGTAACTACCCAGTGTTTATTGTTTAGGAGAAGGTAGCTCATAAGTATTCCTTAATCTTTTCTTTGATGGCACCATTGCATGTACTGTATACAGGCTTCCCAAGTACTTACCGTGATTCAGCGGGGGACACAGACAGCTTCGCAGGATCATTCCTGCAGGAACAACAGATGCGCTGCACCATGCCATTGCCAGGAAGTTACGCCGGGCGACGCTCTGGCAATAGGGCTGGAAACTTGATGGTACCATCGATTTTTCAGTCCCATTGCCAGAGCGTCACCCAGCGTCACTTCCTGGCGACGGCATGGTGTGTTACAGGGAGGAATGGTCCGGCCGGGGAGCATGTTTCCCCCGCCGGATCACGGTAAGTACTTGGGAACCCTAACTGTATATATCCACGGAGATGCAGCTGGAGTAGGTGCTACTCAATGTTAACAACCAACAGACGGGCACTCAAAGATAGGAAACTAAGGTTTCCTTCATACCTGGAGTTCTTTAGTTATTTCACTCTTTAGTCCCACAGATGACTTATCTCTTTAGTCCCATAGCTGACTTATCATGAAGAGTTAAAGAGTGTAGCTGTTTTCACTCCTAATTGCCTTGTTTTAAAAGAAATTCATTTGCTGCTTCTCCCAAGTAATGCGGAAGGAGTTAGGAATTCCAGAGTTCAAAGCAATTATACACAGCAGAGGCAGTAATTCACTCCAAACACTCTGAAGCACCTTGTAGCCAAAGAAGCAGTCTATAAACTGGATTTGAGCAGTTATTCACCACCATAGGAAAAAAGAAAACTTACTGAAAGCAAAGCAAGAGGAGCTTAATATCGATCATCTGCTCAGGTTGCCATCTTGCTCCTTCACCTGAAAGGGAACTGTGCCCCTGAAAGTTTATATATCCTTTATATATGAACGTTATATATGCCACTGCCATGTCGGAGGTATTGTCGTTACTTCTTTTATCTCATTCATAACTTTTTGTAATGGTATCATTAAAACTTCTTCAAAATGTTTGTAACCTATTTCCACTTTTGAACGAAACCAAAGTATATATACACTTCATAATATACCACAAGTAGTATAATTTTAAATGCTACATACCTTAGCGTCCTCTTTACTACATGCAGCACGGATCTCACATACTCCCATATAGGTCATATTAGGGCATAAATCTAATCTAACACAGCGATTCCCAAATCTAGTTTTGTAACACCCAGTGTGTGATGAATTATCTCAAGGAGTATCACAAAATAAAATAAATGCGTTTTTGTTCTCAAAACAAAATTCACTTTTATGTGAAATATAATTTATGCCAATGTTTCTGGGACATTTTCAAAATTTTAAACATATTTGCTTGGGTTCTACCAACCCCAAAGAGCTGATTTCCAAGAACATGGAAAGCTGCTCTGTTCTACCAGCAGAACTTTATTAAATTGGCATGTGTAATTTCTAGCACAAGACTAGATAAATGTTACTGTTCTGGACTAAATTAAATAGGATTGCTGTTAAAACGTTTTACTTTTACTTTAAATAAATTTGGAATGACATGTAATGTAATCTCTTTAGGAGAAAGGAGAGTGGCCAAAAAATCATATGGACAAGAATAGTAGTTCCACGGTAAGCAAGTCTACTCAGAAACCCATTAGGTCTTACTCCCAGGAAAGTGTTCTTAGGATTGCACTGAAGGTGTCACTGCTCCAAAAAGGCTTGGAATCTAGCACTATTTTGCACCTTGATAGGTGAATCTGTAGATGTAGGGTTGCCAGGTTCTCCCCGACCACTAGCGGGGGGTGGGGGGGTAGGGTTGCCAGCTTCAGGTTGGGAAATACCTGGGGATTTAGGGATGGAGCCTGGGGAGGACAGGGACCTCAGTGGGGTATGATGCCATAGAGTCCACCCTCCAAAGCATCCGTTTTCTCCAAAGGAACTGATCTCTGTAGTCTGGAAGTGAGCTGTAATTCCAGGGGATCCTCAGGTCTCACCAGGAGGCTGGCATTTCTATGTAAATAGTATGCTAAACATGCTGTGTGGGAACTTGCATAGGAACATCCTCAGACACAAGAGTGACCATAATAGTAATGATATATGTAAAAGGGTTCTATTACTGCTCACGTGGCCATATATTGTAAAACAATGAACACAGTCACTTGAATGCCATGACAGAGACTGATAGCTGCTGCAGTTTGATTTCACACACAGGACCAGATTAATAAGAATTATAATAAACAAAGCCCATGGTGATAAATCATGACTCTACCCCATGATTTTTTTTCTTTGGAAATGGATAATTATTTTACTTTCTGATAAATCTCCTTTAAATTTTTAGGAAAAAATATTTAAATGTTTTTAAAAGAGAGACAGAAGGTTTCATGGACAAACTTTCACTATTTCAAAATACACATGCTAAAATGTAAGAAAACCACAAGCGCTTTGGTCAAGAATCATCACCCCCTTTCAACTAACTGCTAGTTTCTCGGGTTCTTGGAATATTTTTATCAACTGGCATGCAGCTCTGCACCATATGGCATGATGCATGAGCACATAAAGAGAGAACTGGATCAGAATATAGAGAGATATTAAAATACTTGTTATACCTATATGAGTGCAGGCAAAGATATATAGAGTCACAGGTTCTGTAACTCTTCACACAAAATGCATACTTGGATTATTCCAACCCTAAGATATGGTATTAAGTACCTTCACTAAATGTAACAGTCAACTTGTAACTAAAGATTCTTTCTCCAAGTGCTATTGTTATGCATTGAAGTCATATGTTCCTTCATTCAAAATGGAAAGTAATGGAGCTTTGGACACAATTTCCAAAATTCAGACAAATCAGATTAGCTCGCACTCAGTTGTCATCATACACTATAGTTATTCATAAAGGAAGATGAACTAGAGATCACCTTCACTCTTCAGTAAATAATAAGTTTGGTATCTATCAAATTATGAACCAGGATGTTTTCTGTATGGCCTGTGGTAGACAGTGCTTCTGGCCACCTACTGATTGATTAGGCCACAAAGCCAGAGTGCCCTGAAAGCAACTGAAGATCAAATCACTTGCAGAGCAGGTATGAGAAATGAAAAAGCGGTGGGAGAGATTTAATCAAATAGCAAGTTTGGTACTTCAGTCCTCCATGTAGCTGAGGATAACATCTGGAGAGCCAGTTTGGTGTAGTGGTTAAGTGCGCGGACTCTAATCTGGGAGAACCAGGTTTGATTTCCCCACCCCTTCACTTGTATCTGCTGGATGACCTTGGGCAAGCCACAGTTCTATCAGAGCCATTCTAAAAGAGCAGAGCTCTCTCAGTCCCACCTACCTCACATTTTGAAAGAGACAGAGCTCTCTCAGTCCCACCTACCTCACAGGGTGTCTGTTGTAGGGAAGGGAAAGGAGTTTGTAAACTGCTCTGAGACTCTGAGTGAAGGGCAGGATATAAATCCACTCTCTTCTTTTTCTTCTTCTTCTTCCTTATATGGACTCAAGATCTTTAATGAAAGGTTTGAGTCAGAAAGTTCCCATACGAATTGATCCAAACTACAACTCTTAAATCACAGCAAGGATACAGCACCAAACCCTAATCTAATGAACTGCAATTTCTGATCTCTTCTACACCCTCGTGAAATACTGTGTGCAAAACCAAGTATGAGACAATCCATCCAACATACTTTAATAGGTCTCCCAACCTAAACAAGTTTTCTCCTCTCCAAAAATCCCACAGCTCTCATCCACACATATCTCACCACAGAGGATGATATGGCAGGAACTCCATCAACTTGACAACTGCCAGATCTGTGCAGCAGCAGTTTGCAGAGGTGTCACCATGTTTTAAGACACCTGCATTGACAAGAAACATGGTCACCAATATAATGTTGAAATATTTAAAATGATGACACCTGTGACATCTTGTAAACCTTTCCCTTTAGATCCAGGGATATGATAAATAAAGAGAGGTCAAGGAAAAATCCCATGCACTAAGCTACTTGCAACCCCAATGCTAGCACTTATCGAATACATTTGTATTCCACCCTTCCTCCAAGAAGTGGTATACATCTTTCTCCCATCCACATAGGAAGAAAATATTATTCCATTCCTACCCTTCCACAGTGCTTTCCTGTGTAGCTGTTCTAAGTGGCCAGCATCATGTTTACCATGTGTGCCAGCCCATATGTGAGGAGTGGTGACCAACTGCTGATATTCAATATAGGCCAACCCACAGAGAAAGTGTCTTTTAAATGTGATACCGGTCATATGGAAACTCTGTATGGATAACTGGCTTTTGCATGATGTCGTTATGTCTAAAGCAGGCCTCAGCCCTGCAGAAATGACAAGACTGGGTTTCAGCCCAAACTCAAAATCTCTAAGAATGGAGCTTTTCACCAACTTATGATGTTACCAAATCTTATTCATCTATCAAATGGAGTACAGTTACCAAAAGCATTGTGGAGTCAAACTCTGAAACCTTCATTAAAGTAAATAATGGAACATGTATGGAAAAAACCTGAGTAATCCAACTGTCATGCAGGTTGTGCCATGCAGGTTAGTGCCAACAATAAAGAAAGTTCTTCTTCTTGGTTCTGGTTTATGCTGACATGAAAAGCAGAGCATGTAAAATAGGCTAGCCAGGACTTTTTTTGTACAAAAAGCCCAGCAGGAACTCATTAGCATAACAGGCCACACCCAACAACAGAAACTCATTAGCATATTAGGCCACACTCCTGACAGCACAACTCATTAGCATTTTAGGCCACACACACCATGTTACCAGAAGTGTGGTCACAGATCTGCCCTCACAGAGGAGGGAGAGCTTGTACCTGAATAAACTGTGGTCTTAAAGGCGCCACTGGACACTTTTGGATTGCTAGCTATGGGGGGGGGACATGCAGATCTGCACAGGAAGGGAGGGAGGAAGGGAGGGAGATTGGATTTATACCCCGCCCTTCACTACCCGAAGGGAGAGAGAGAAAGCGCGAACGAAAAAGGAAAAAAGGAAAGGAAGGAAGGAAGGAGGAAAGGAAAGGAAAGAAGGAGGAAAAGAGGGAAAGAAAGAGGGAAATAAGGAAATAAGAAGGGGAAAAAAGAGAAGGAAAGAAGGAGGCAGAGAAAGAAAGTGAAAAGAATAAAGAAGGGATACTAGTGTGGCTATGGATAATAGTGTATAAATATGCATTTTGATATCTTGCTTAATATTTGATTTCCTGTTCAACAAATGAAATAATGGTTCAACAAATGAAAACTGCCAGCCAGCCGAGGAAGCAGTGGCCACACAGGGGGCCAGTCGCCCGCCTCCCTTTCCCACCTTCCATCACAATAAGGCCACCAGATGACCAACACCTTCCTACAGCAAACACTTGTATTTCTCACCTTTATGTCCCACTCTATTCTTCTAAACAAATTCTCAAACAGAAATTGCTACTAACCACTGATGCAACTCTGCCATATGATAAATAATAAATAAATAATCCTATTCCCGGCTCACAAGCCCTACCACTGCCCATGCTCACAGTCATCTTCACCGCCTGCGGCACTTTCCCTGATGGCACTGGGCAGTGTGTGCAGCTGGGGGCATGGGTGGCCGGGCACTCACAAGTGAGCAGGCAGGGAAATGGCCTGTTGGGCGGTCAGCAGCAGCGGGTCCCACCAGAAGTCCCAGAACCCAGCAACCGCCCCAGCTGAGAGTATGTTGATGCCGGCCCTGGCCTTGGTATTTGTGCAATCCTGGTGGTTTGTTAGCAGAGGGAACTTGTGGTTTGCCATCTGCCATGCTTCCTGCCAGGGGCTGCCACCGGCTTCATAGACAGGTGCGCCAAGCGGCACTACTGCTCTCCACCGCCTCCTCCTGCTTGGCTTCCTTTGTATGTGTGAGGGGCACTGGAGCAGTGGCGGAAGCGAAGGAGGTGGAGCTACTGCCTTGTAAAGCCTGAGCCGCGGAGGCGGCGAAGGGAGAGGACAAGAAGTGCTGCAGGCGGCAGCTGGCGGGGCGGCTCGGCTCCCTTCCTCTGGTGCGAGGGTGAGGCACTGGAAGCAGTAGCGGTGCGGGCTCCTGCTCTGGACAGCCAGGGTACCTGCTGCTCTCCCCCACGAAGGCAGAATGGGGCACCGGCCAGGTGAGCAGAGCAGGGCTTTTGGCAGGGAGGGGCAGGGCGGGGAGGGGTGGTCTCCGACGCCAGCTGGAACGCTGTTCCGGTGCGTTCCAGCCCAAAAATAGCCCTGAGGCTAGCTAAATAAACCTAAATACTACCTAACTTTTATAGTTACATTCTGCTATTAAATTCAGAATGATAAAGGCATTTGTTTTGCTGCCATAAAATTGTACACTTTGAAGATGTACATCTCGTCCGTACATCTCAAAGAAGAGCAAGTACTCATTTGTTGCCAACTGATGTTTTTGCATGACTCTTTGCCAATAAAATCCCTCAGATCAACCGAGATGCTGATTTAATCAGTACACAGTAGAAGTATCTGTACCACTGTATAGTCACTGTTGCTTAGATCAGCTCACTTTGATTTACCAGACCAACACTGACAAGATGCTGGGGAGTATAAGGCCACTACTTGTAGATCCTTGTCTTCCTTGGCTTGTAAAACCCTGCAGGAGAGTACTGGGTCTTTTCTTCCAAATCCTCTGAAAGAGGCACTTATTAAACCAAGACTCAAGAAGGTATCTTTAGATAAGCAGGTCTTGCCCAAGGTTCTCTCTAAGCTGTGGAGACCTGTGAGCAAAAATTCTACTTTGTGAGCTACTTGCATTAAAGTTGTGAGCAAGCGATTTGGCTCCTGCATAAATTAGTGTGCTCTGGAGCCATCCTTTCTGGGCTAAGGCAAAAATGTGTGAGCCGGACGCTAAAAAGCTGTGAGCTAGCTCACATTAACTCAGCTTAGAGACCCATTTCAAACCTTTCCTTGCTGGAAAAGCTTACTGAAAGTGATGACACAGGAATTCCAGAAACACTTTGTCTACCAGTGCCACTCAGTTCAGATAGTATATTGTTATACTGCTGTGGCACCTAGGAAGTGAAGTTGGTCTGGGTGCAGTGGTGCTGAGATGGTCTCTGTCTTTATCAGACAATCAGTGGGAGATTCTGGGAGGTGTCAAAAAGGGTGCCACAAGGATCTGTGCTATCTCCCCTGTTGTTTAATATACATGTAACCCCCCCACACACTAATGGCCTGACCTGGACAGCCCAGACTAGCCTGATCTCGTCAGATCCCAGAAGCTAAGCAGAGTCTGCCCTGGTCAGCATTTGGATGGGAAACTACCAAGGAATACCAGGGTCACTATGAAGAGGCAGACAATGGCAAACCACCTCTGAATGTAGTTTGTCTTGAAAACCCTACAGGGTTACCGTACGTTGGCTGCCACTTGACAGCAAAAACAAAATGAGACATCATCAATACTCTGATGGCACTCAGCTGTATATCACTTTGAATGAGCCCTTGGCTGTCTGTGCCCCTGGCCCAGTGTCTGACGGCAGTAGCTGAATGGCTGAGAGAGAATCAATTGAAGATGAATCCAGATAAGATTGAGATGAAGCTGGTTGTAAGGACTGATGCTTTAAATTGAATTTTTTCTCCCTACCACTAATGGAGAGCAACTATCACTTTGTTAATATCTTTGGAGTCTTGTTGGTCTGCAGCTGGAGAAACAAGAGGCTATGACATCAAAAGATGCTTTTTTACAACTTCACTTAATTAAGGTGCTGGCTCCTTACATGCAGGAGTCTAATCTGGTTACACTGATCCATGCTTCAGTAGGCTCACATGAAGACGATCTGGAAACTTCAGCTAGTAAAAAATGTTGTATTCTGTTTGATATCAGGAGCTATGTGATAGGACTATATCATTATTATTCTCAGGCCCCTTTCCGGGCTGCCTATTTATTTCCAGGTCTAATTCTAGGTGCTGGTGCTTACCTTTAAAGCCCACATGACCTGGGACACGCATATATGATGGACCACCTTTCCTCGTACATGTCCTATAAGACAGCTTCATTCCTCCCAGCAAGATCTATTGTCTGTGCCATTTTTGTCTAAGGCATGTTCTAAAATGGCCCAGGGCTGTACTTTTTCAGAAGCTGTCCCATGTTAATGGTACAGCCTCCTGGAAGAGGTCAAAGAGGTTTCTACTCTCCTGGCATTCTGACAAGACTGTGAAACACAGATCTTTTAGTGCACCTGAGTCTGGGCAAAAGGAAATGTTTCCCTGTCTATAAAGATTGCCTTGTAAAGAGAGAAGGTAAAACTCTTCAGTGCAACCTTTTTAATTGCAACATTAAATCTGTACACTACAGAACAATTTTGGTACAGATCTTTCAGTAGGTACCGCAATAACAAAAAGATTAATCTGTTTAGGCTTAGTTTATAAAACCATATAGTCAATAGATTAGAGAATAAAAAATTAAAACTGGCATAACTTCATAGATATAAATCACCTACTTTGTAGTTGTCAGTAGAGATTAAACCAAGGTGAATTAAAATATTTCTTAAATAAGAACTTTAATTATATAAACGATGAGATTTGAGAAGAAAATCTAGAGATATGTGAAAGCCATATGAAAAAGCTAAAATTAAAAAAAAATTCTCCTTGCCCAATAAATGGGAAGTTTGAGGTTTTGTTCAGTAATGTTCAGCATGTACATAAACAGTGATAATTATTCCTCCAGTACCTGGAAAACTAGCAAACATACTGCTACATAAACTTTTGTAAGTAGGCAATAACCCACTTCATCACACCTAGAAACAGTCAGGGGTACTTCACTCAGAAAAAGAAAGTGAAGAGAGATGGTTGAACTTAGCATTCTGTATGATAAGGGCTTGTGCAGGTGTGAACTGCTAAACCAGATATACTTTCCTACTACAAATGGTAGGTCTTTGCTTACAGCCCCAGAACCCAAAACAGCTTCTCTCCAACAATGAGCCACTTAACAGAGGCACAAATCCAGGGACCAAACCCTGTTACAAACGAGATGCCAACTCTGTCCCCATATGCACTCATGCAACATTATTACCATTCCTAAAAACATCAGCCTTGGTACTCTGGGCCTACTCACTTGTTCATCTTCAAAGGAAATGTGCGTCAACAACACCCTTCTCCTCCCCACACAAGACATACAGGCCAATGTATAACACAAAAATAATAGATATAAGTATGTCAAAAAACCCAGAAATATTCCAAAACCAGTGAGAGAACATTTCAGTTTCCCAGAATACTCTCCAACAAAAGTAAAACTCCAGCCTAACTACTGAATTAGAATTTATCACAAAACCTGGTACCATATCCCAGAATTTAACAGGAACTTGGGATTCTTTAGCTATTATGATGTGAAACACCTTAGCAAATTACTGGTGTTGTGAATAGTCTTTGTCCTTTCCTTGACTACATATGAATTTTACATTTTCCTTCATTTCATGGATCTTTGACCACATTTACAATATTCTGCTTCATAACCTTGTGTGTGAGTGTGTCCGCCTAGCAGGACATGAAGCTGATGATGAAGTATGACCTAATGCCACAAAGTTTACATTAGATAAAAACTTGTTCACCTTTAAGATGTAGCAAGATTTTTCATTATTCTCAGAAAGGAAGTTAGTCAAGAGATTTCAGTGAATCTCCTCAGAAATTCCATCCTGAGACCAGAGTTACTACTTTTTCTCCCAACTCTTCTGAAGCTGTCCACTGAATCCTACTAGATGTTCCTTTCACAGCTTCACTGTACCTTACCCATTCTACCCACACTGCTAATAGCAATCAATATTCATTGTGCTGACAATGAAACAAAGCACTCCCTCAGCAGCGTTCAGCTTAAACTAGATTTAGTGGTCAAACACCTCAACACTAAAACGGGTCAACTATATAGATCATCATAAGTCACAACAAATTTTAAAACATCAAATTTCTTTGTATATTACAGAACAGAAACGTGTGCATATAAATTTGCACAGAGCTTTGTATAAAAGGGCACAAAAGTCACCAAGTGTTCAAAAGTTACTCATCCATATGTGGCGTCAAAAGAATAGGGAACTAAAATTCTGACCAACTGGAGAATATTCTTACTACAGATGACAAGACAAATAGCTATTTATAAGGCTCATTATTTCCTGGGAAAGCTGTTAAAATCATAGATGCAGACATATGGACCTTATTGTTCTTCTTTAAAAAAAGTCCCCTGAAGTCTCATTGTGCAGCATGTTTTAACACCACAATTAATGATACAACATTATCTTGATAAATTTGATGCTTTAAAAAAAATAAGGCATGAAATTTGAGTTTACAATCTACTGGGAAAACATTTCCATTCTACTGAGCACTCTATGAATGAAAAGGCATCCTAGAACTTTACTATATGAATTCCACTGTGATAAGTGAGAGTATTAAATGAGGTTCTACAGGAGGTGGAATTATAATTATAGGCATGACACATGATTGCAGAAATGAATCTATTAGAAAATCAAAGCTCCTGTTAGCATGGTACCAGTGTTATTGCCTGGCTAATGGGCGGACTGGAACCACAACCTCAGAATCATAACTATAATTAGCCTGTGGAACCAGAATATTCTTTTTGGTGAGGCTTGCACATCACCACAAAAATTATTCTTTGCTTAGTTATAGGGTTTCCATATCATTTGATAGACTGTTTTTTTATTCTTTCCCCTAAAAAAGTCAAGGCCTTTGCAGGAATGTTTGAAAAAGATGGCCTCCACTCCCTGTGCATGTCTAGCCCTTCCTCCACCCATTTCTTTCAGGCTTTGTCACTAATATTTGGAAATTTGTCAGAAATGTTTGAATGGGATTTCAGAATCTGTCAATTCACACCAGCCGATATTTGAATAAGAAGGTAATTTCAGAGAGAGATAAGACAAACATCAAGAAACAAAGACAACTGAAGAAATCAAGAAGTAAACTTATACCAAGCAAGCACTATAGCCTTAACTAGCTGTTAAGCAATCATACATCTCCATGTGGATAAAAATGTCAGTAACTGACTTCACAGACCAAAGTCTGCCTTCAAACAGACCTTAAGAAGGGGAGGATTAGGCATTGGAGCACTGGCCCAATGAGCTTCCAGCTGCTGAAAAAAAATGGTACAAGAAGGGCCCCCCACGATACTCGCGGGGGAAGGGAGATGATCCACGGGAGAAGGAGAAGCAGGTGAGCCTTCTCCTCTGTCCCCCCTTGTCCCCGGCACCCACGGGGAGGCCTGACCTCGGCCCGCCAAGCTTCCCCCTCCCCTAGCAGCAGCGGCGCTTCATCAGCCTGCTGAGCTTTCCCCCTTCCCCCCTCGGTGGCGGTAGCAAGGCCTTGCCGGCCCGCCAAAATTTCTCCTTCTCTCCCTCCCTCCCTCCTTCTCCCCCCCTGCGGTGAGGCCTTGCCGGCCCGCCAAACTTTCTCCTCCCCCCGGCAGCAGTGGCAAGGCTTTCCTGGCCTGTCAAGCTTTCCCCCTTCCCATCCCACCGAAATTTCATCCCGCCAAACTTTCCCCTTCCTCCCCCGCTGGCGGCAGCAGCAAGGCCTCGCCAGTTGGCCCAGCCTTCTCCCTCCACCGCTCCCCTCCCACTGCTGCCACCGCCACCGAAGCCGTTCCAAGAGCGTTCCCTGCGCATGCACAGGGGACACTCTTTTATTTTGGGGGCGATTTCAGTATCCCCCCTATAGTTTTTTTACAGTTTTTAGATTTTTCTGCACATCTGGGGGTCACCCCAGATGTGCAGGAAAATCTCCCTGCCCCCCCCAGGTGCCCCCGATGTGCAGATTTAGATATCCGCACGCAGGGGGTGCCTTCGCTATTAGATATATAGATGGTTAGGTCCAGGGCTCTAGTCGGGGGGGAGCTCTCAGGTACGGAGCTCCGGAAGAGAACCTCTAGGGGGCGGGGCGGTCACGTGGTGAAGCCCCGCCCCCTTCTTTACCCCGCCCTCTGCTTCGATCCTCATTCCGTTTGGGAATGAGGATGAAGCAGGAGGGTAAGTAGCCGGGCCTTCTGACACACTTCCGGTGATGTCAGGGGGTGTGGCCTTCTGTCACTTCCGGTGATGTCAGGGGGCGTGGCATATGCAAATAAGTTATGCTAATGAGTTATGCTAATGAGCTCCGGCAGCTCTTTTTCTACAACAAGACCCCTGGTTAGGTCCAACACTGTCCAGCAAGCTTCCATGGTCAACTGCCACAGGGGTTCTTCTGTTGAAACCTTTGTTTAATAATATGCTAAAAAGTGTTTGCAATGGTGGCTATTTTAAAGATTACAGTCTATACACAGAGCTTAATGCTGCCAAGGAATGGAGAATTATTTGGGGCAAGAGAGGATCATTTCCATATGACAAACACCTTAAATATGATTTCCGTATCAAAGGATTATTGGGTAAGTTATTTGGAAAATATATAATTTCTAGGGTTTATAGCACTGCTTATAATTTGATCAGCCTGTCTTTATGGATATACTTTGGTTCCGTAAAAGGCTCAGGAAATGAACAAAATAAAAGCTCAAGGGAGAATTTTTCCATCAAAGATGGAACATCTTGTGCAAAATGGTGAAAACAGATTCCACAATATTCACTAATTGCCCTGGCCCCACTGTTTTAGTTCTTCCACATGAAAAATAAAAATAACCCCCCACTTACTGAGAGGATTGCTGTGAGGACAAAAGCAATTAAGAAGGATATAACTGAAAGTACTCTTCATCTCTGGCCAATTTTTCCTGAGAGGTAGGACTCTTTCGAAAGGTTTTCCTAATATCTGAAAATGCAAATCTGAACTGTAGCCACAAGTGAAACTTTAGTCAAGGTCTCCAAGTGCAAACTGCCAACTACTGAAATCTAATATCTGGACTAGAAGCAGTCCAGCATGAAAAGAAAAATACTTCTGTATGTGAATGATCATGAAAAGACACTAAGCAGCGTACATTACAGTGATATGGCAACAGAACCTAGTATTTTCTATGCAACACTTTCTCTTTTTGCTGTTAACATTTAATAATCTAGTAAAACCTTCTTGCTATTTTCATTTCAATTAGAGACATCCAACATCCTTTTAGATATAGAATTAGTCATTTGCTATTTACATCCTTCCTATGAATGGTCCATTTGAGGCTCTGAAGATGTTATGAAACAATTTAAAGGTAAAACGGCAGAAGCATTCTTGGCTCAGAAGTAATGCAAATAACCCAGACTGTCTCCAAAGAATGTGAAAACATATAAACAGGATTTCCAAATGTGCACACTAAACCACAATGAGGCAATGGTTTATCTAACTCATGCTAATATATCCCGAAATGGTTATATATTCATGGATTCTGTTTTAAAGATCACTGGCACATGCCGAACGAAAATAGACTGAGAACATGAAGATAATAGGTAACCACAATTTCATCCCTTTTTATTGGAACTAATCAAACTACTTACCATGGGAGTCAAACTGAACCTTGTACTAGGCAGGCCCCAGCACCTCAGAGTTTGTTAAGAACATAAGAACATAAGAAATGCCAATGTTGGATCAGGCCAAAGGCCCATCCAGTCCAACACTCTGTATCACACAGTGGCCAGAAATACCAGGTGCCATCAGGAGGTCCACCAGTGGGGCCAGGACATTAGAAGCCCTCCCACTGTTGACCCCCCCCCCCAAGCACCAAGATAACAGAGCATTACTTGCCCCAGAGTCCCTATCTATACCTTGTGGCTAATAGCCACTGATGGACCTCTGCTCCATATGCTTATCTAATTCCCTTTTGAAGCCGTGCACACTTGTAGCCGCCACCACTTCCTGTGGCAGTGAATTCCAAGTGTTAATCACTCTTTGGGTGAAGAAGTACTTCCTTTTATCCATTCTAACCCGACCGCTCAGCAATTTCATGGAGTGCCCACGAGTTCTTGTATTGTGAGAAAGGGAGAAAAGTACCTCTTTCTCTACCTGCTCTTTCCCATGCATAATCTTATAAACCTCAATCATGTCACCCCTCAGTCGTCGTTTCTCCAAGCTAAAGAGCCCTAAGCGCCTTAACCTTTCCTCATAGGGAAAGTGTTCCAACCCTTTTATCATTCGAGTTGCCCTTTTCTGCACTAGCTGCACTAGCTGCAGAATAAAAAGCACAAAGGATCTGGAATGTGTACATCCCAACAACACTTGCTGAGCTGCAATATCCACTGTAGCTTCAGTCATATGATAGTTGAGGCCAATCAAGACACCTTGAGCTTATAAAAATCTGGCTTGCAGACTTCAGTGTGGACAGCTTGCCCCCCAAAAGTAGACAGAGTTTAAATTTGCCACTCCCTGGTTGCTGGACCATACCTCCAGCCTCAGACCCTCATCTGGCTCCTTGAGAAACAGAACCCTCAGCCTGCTTTTGACCTTACCTCCTGCATCTGGGCCCTTGGCATTTCATCTGACTTCTTGGAAAGCCAGAGTGCAGCCTATTTTGATCTTGCCTCTGGCTCCTTGCATCCCTAGACTAAGCCCTGCTCCTTGACAATATCACAAAACAGTGTACAAACTTTAGAGAAGCGGGTTGCTAAAAGCATCAAGACAAACAAACATCTTTAATATAGCTGGAGTGGGAAATGAGCCACAAAAACAGTTGGGCCATTGGATAACCAAGGAAAAAAAGGGGTTGCCAAAGAAAGATGGGGAGATGCGAAGAAGATCAATGAATGTTGTTTTTGCTTCTGTGTTCATTGTGGAAAAGTCTTGGGCATGTACCCATGCCACAGCCACTATTTTCAAGAAGGGAGTCAGAAGAACTGAACCAAATTGAGGTGACCAGAGCTAAAGTTCTAGACCTAATGGGGAAATTAAAATTATAAATCTCCAGGTTCTGATCACATATACCTGAGAGTTCTTAGGGAACTCAAATGTGAGATAGTTTACATATTAATCCAAATATGTAACCTAAATGCAGCCACTGTACTGGAAGACTGGAGAGTAGCAAATATTACACCAGTTTTTTAAAAGGGATCCAGAGAGGAACCAGGGAATTACAAGTGACATGAAACCCCTGGCAATGCTGGATGTGGATTATTGAAGTCTTGCTCTCACTATGTACTGGAAGTTTTATTCCTTTAGGAAAGTGAATTTGATACATGTGTGGCGATAACCAGGCAGGGGATTCCAGTGCTCCTGGGGATGGGAAAGTAGTGGTGGGACTAGGCATGGAGACAAAGGAAGGGGATGGAGAAGTATATTCGCTTGGCCTCCTTCCAGCCTACGTCCCATCCCAATGGTTGTATGCAGTGGGGCTAGGACAAATGACCCCCCTCTGACATTGGCGTTGTGTAACGCCAGGTCTATAAACAATAAGATCACGGTCCTTCAAGACTTTCTGCTTGAGCAGAATATAGACCTGGCGTGCATGACCAAGACCTGGGTGCGAGATGAGGAAACAGTAGCTCTTTCCCAGTTAGCTCCTCCCGGGTTCTCAGTCCTTCACCAATCATGGACTAGGGGGTGGGGGGGAGTGGCTTTATTCATTCGGGAGGCTTACACTTTCAGGGCGCCCCCATCACCACAGATCACAGGCATTGAGTGTGCCGGCCTGGTGTGGGAGGCCAGGGAGAGTTTAGCGATTTGGCTGGTGTACCGACTGCCCAGCGCACCGGCCAATAGCTTGCTGTCCCTGATGGAGGTCGTATCAGGCTGGGCATTGGAACACCCTAGACTGATAGTCCTGGGTGATTTCAATGTCCATGCCGATGACGCAACCTCTGCTCGGGCAATGGACCTGGTGTCGTCCATGGCGGCACTAGGACTCTCCTGATATATAACGACCCCCACTTACCGGGCTGGGCACATGCTCGATTTGATCTTGGTGGCGGGGGTCACAGTGGACCGAATCACTGCTTTGGTAGTGCCATGGTCAGACCACCTTAACCTGAGGGCCCAACTGAATATCCCACCCCTATCCTGTTTGGGCGGCGAGCGTATTTTAGCTCACCTGTGAAGCCAAATGGACCCAATGTGGCTTCAGATGTCTCTCTGGGATCCAATGCCTCCTGGCGGCTCGTTAGATGAGCTAGTAGAGGATTGGCACAGCCGACTCTCGGCAGCCATCGATGATATCATTCCCCAACGCCCTCTGCACCCTGCTCCAAGCTTGCTACCTGGTTTACCCAGGAGTTGTGGCTAATGAAGCGAAGGCTAAGACAGTTAGAGAGACAGTGGTGGCGTGCCTGCAACGAAGACACAAGAGCATCCTATAGGATGTTTATGAGATCCTATGAGATAGCAGTCAAAGCTGCGAAGGAGTACTTCATAGCTATGATTGCGTCTACGAGCTCACGCCAAGCCCACTGCGATCAGGGTCCCAACATTGACTGACCCTTCCCGGACCAAAGGATGCCAGGCTGGCTACAACCAGGGCCAGGGCTTTCTTGGTGGTGGCTCCTCTCTGGTGGAATGAGCTCCCGGAGGAGATCAGGACCCTGCGGGACCTTATGCAGTTCTGCAGGGCCTGCAAGATGGAGCTCTTCCACCAGGCTTTCAATTAGGAGCCGCCCCAAGGGAGAACCATGCTCCCTGAACAGCCTGTGCTAGTCACACAATGTTAGATCTGGGTTGATCACTAGGATGGCACAATGAAAGCCAACCGTCATCTTAAACTTAAATGTAAATTCAACTTTGAAATGTCAGTGTGTTAGCAGCTTTTTAATGTTGAATTGTTTTATGCTTAAATTATTTATTGTGGTTTTATTCATTCTGTAAACCGCCCTGAGCCGACTGTGTCTGGGTAGGGCAGCGTATAAATTTGATAATAAAAATAAAATAAAATAATCCCAGGAACACCTACATTGGCAATAACCTCTTCAGTGGTTGGTATCCTACTGAACACAAACCTTGTTGTAGGTTTGATGTATATGAAGTTGCTATCATTGTTGGTTTGCAGTAATGAGGATACAGTTGCCTGCCTGCAGATGCATAAGAACATAAGAGAAGCCAATGTTGGATCAGGCCAATGGCCCATCCAGTCCAACACTCTGTCACACAGTGGCCAAAAATACCAGGTGCCATCAGGAGGTCCACTAGTGTGGCCAGGAAACTAGAAGCCCTTCCACTGTTGCTCCCCCAAACACCAAGAATACAGAGCATCACTTGCGCCAGACCTCCTATCTATACCTTGTGGCTAATAGCCACCGATGGACCTCTGTCTTGTTGAGTGGAGACAATGTCACAGGATGTTGTTGTGGTTTATTTTTGGAAGGGGGTGTTCTAGCCTGTTGTGTTAGGCTTGTTGAAACCTTAAAGATGGAGAAAAAACAATGGTGCAGTGGGAAGTAAAAAATATTCCAAAATATGAATAACTCCTATGTGTTTCATATTAAGCTTCCTCGGGGGGGGGGGGATCCATGGAATATGAAAGCAGCAATGCTTCCAGTAAACCGGCTTTGAAACTGGTTCATTTCCCTCCACCACACCATTTGTTTTTTCTTTGTCGGTTTGTTCCAGTTGGTTGCAGCCCTTCATTTTCTTCTCATTGTTGAAACCATGTGTTAGCTGAACTGCTTTATCTACAGCAGAGGCAACACTAAATGTTTGGGGTCCTTTTGCCTCTGTCTACAGAAGTCCAAAACCGACCCAAGGAATTTCCCAGTGGTATTAATGGAGACGAGACTAGTACTTTGAAATCAAGTTGTTCTTTTTACTAAGTAATAATGTTTGGTTCCCATACATTCAAAAACAGAATCACACACTCACACGCACAAGGTTCCTTTAGATGTACAGAAAGAATATAAAATAGTTTTCTCAGTTACTTGGAGTCTGGGGTAGGTATTTGTTCATACTTGCCTGATCCAGAAGTTCTTGTCTGTAGCAGTGGAAGATGGGAGGGGAGGATCCCTGGGACTAATTGCTCATTCACATTGCTTAGAACAAGCCAGCTAATGTGTGTTCTGCATGGATGTCTCTTGGGTGCGCATCCCAGAGAGGTTCCAGCAAGAACAAAGAGTTTCTACTCAAGGAAAGATGGGGTGTGGGATTGTAGAAGGGGTGGCCAGCCAGCAGCCCAGACTAAAAGCGTGCTTAGTGTTATATAGTGAAATCTTCAGGTGGGAGGCTCCTTGCCTGCTCGTGATCTCACCTGATCTTACAGATCCATCCAATGAATTCTCCCTATTGGCTGCATGTAGCAAGGGGCGGGATATTATGGGTGGTGACTATATTTGAAACTTTACCTCTATCTCATGTACACCATTTGGCCATGTGTTGAATCTCGGCTTCAAGACATCTCCTTTGTTGTGCAAAGGCTCCTGGCATCTTCAACAGGAAATGGATTCAAATGCAGATCAGGTTTCTGTAGAACCTGACACCCAGTCCCTCAGCAATGGAGAATATTCAACTCAAGAGTTGTTGTTTTCTGCTAACAAAGGCCCACCATGTTCGTCTTGCTCCCACAATGCTTTACTAGCTGTATGTGTGTGCAAAGCTCCATTTGCATAAACAGCAGGCTGGGGGCCTTTCAGGTAAGACAGTTACAGCAGATAAAGCACACAGCTTTCCCAAGTCCATAGGGATTTGTAGGCGCAGTCCATGTGCATGTGTGTGTGTCAGCAAACACCAGTACATAAAAGCAAATATAACACATGTCCCTAACACATGCCTGCTAATATAGTGAATATAGTGATATCCCAGGGATCATTCTGATGTTGCCAAGGTGGAATGGTGAGCTGCTGCAGTGTTACATCTTTGGGCACTGTAATTTCTCTGGAAACTGAAGCAGCATTCATATGGGAAGAAGTTGCATTGTAGAATATATAAGCCAGCAGCTAATGAGATGTTTCTCCACAGCATTGGCACTAATTAACTGTTGGTCATTTGCTTGCTTTCTGAAAGTGTGTGGCCATTGTTTTGCTTCGCTGTTCCAGTAATCTTTGGTGTATTACAAAAATTTTTCTACATCCAGCTCTTTGTAAGCCAATTAAGTTTGCAACAAGACAGCTGTATTCCATTTCAAGATGGTTTCAAGCTGTTGACTGAGGCCTAGAAACATTTCTTCCCCCCTCCCCTATTGTTTTTTTCCCCATACTGAAAACTCAGCCTGATGATGGGTTGTTTTTTGTTGTTGTTCAGTCGCACAGTCGAGTCCGACTCTTCGTGACCCCATGGATGGGTTTGGGGGAGCTCTAAATAAAAACATAAGAGCCCTGCTGGATTAGACCAATGATCCATCTAGTCCAGAATTCTCTCTCGCACAGTGGCCAACCAGTTCATCTGGAGGGCCAACAACAGGGCACAGTTCATTTGGAGGGCCAACAACAGGGCACCTTCCCCTGATGTTGCCTCCTGGCTCTGGTATACAGAGGTTTAGTGCTTATGAATGCAGAGGTTCCCTGCAGTCACCTTGGCTAGTAGCCACTGATAGACCTATCCTCCATGAATCTAGCTAATCCCCTTTTAAAGCTGTTTATTCCTTTGGCCATCGCAACATCCTCTGTCAGTGAATTCCACATTTTAATCACTCTGAGTGTAAAGAAGTATTTCCTTTTATCTGTCCTGAATCTACTGTCCATCAGCTTCTTTGGATGCCCTCAAGTTCTAGTATTTTGGGAAAGGGAGACAAAGTTCTCTTTGTCAGCTCTCTTCACCTCGTGCATAATTTTATAAACCTCTATTATGTTCTCCTTTAGTAGTCTCTTTTGGAAACTGAAAAGACCCAGACTCTTTCCTCCAACCCCCCTAATCATCTTGGTCACCTTTCTCTGTTCTTTTCCCAGCTCTGTGATATCTTTTTTTGAGATATGGTGACCAGAACTATGCACTGTATTCCAAATGAGGCTGCACCATAGAGCTATACAGGGCATTATAATATTGGTTGTTTTATTTTCAATCCCTTTCCTAATAATCCCTAACACAGAGTTTGCCTTTTTTCATCACTGCAGCACACTCGACACTTTCATTGAGACCTAAGATCTTTCCCCCTCTTAGTCTCAGCAAGTTCAGACCCCCTTAGCCTACACTTGAAGTTGGGATTTTTTTTGTCCCAGTGTGCATTACCTTACACTTTCCAACACTTGAACTTCATTTCCCACATTGTCACCCACTCACACAGTTTGTGGAGATCCTCTTGGAGCTCTTCACAGTCAGGCTTGGTTTTCATCATCCTGCATAATTTTGTGTCATCTGTAAATGCTACACACCTCTAGTTCAAGATCATTTATGAGAAATTAAATGCTACTGGCCCCAGTACTGATCCTTGTAGTACTCCACTGCTTACTTTCCTCCATTGTGAGAACTGTCCATATATTCCTACCCATTGGTTTCTGTCATTTAACCAATTTTTAATCCATAAAATAGCCTGTCCTCTTATCCCATGACTGCTAAATTTACTTGGGAGTAGGGATGGGCATAAACCGAATTGCGAACTGAAATTTGTGACTAACTGGGCTTGGTTTGTGGTTCATGAACCTTGGAAATCACCTCTGTATTTTTTAATTATGAGATTTTGTTCTATCCATTCTGATCAGTGAGAACTAAAGTAATGAAAAACTATTCAGCATAAGTAACTGGATGACAGCATTCTGCAAAGGGGAAGAGCTAGCAATTACATGGGCAGCAACAAGCTGGTAGAGGAGGTGGGCATACGTATGTTCTTATTCCATTAGTTGATCCAGCACAAATCTTGCTCTTGCCTATGAAAAGTATACAGATGAAACAGGTTTTAGCTGCAGAGGCCAATCCTGTTCACACATGTGAGTTAGTTTTTTATAGGAATTAGAGAGGGTGTTAAACATTTTTTAAACTTATAATTGTGCATTGGTCTGGGATAAAGGAGATCATGAATCGCTTCCCATCAACTAACAAAGATAATAACTACAAAATGAGAATGAGAGAGTAAGACGGTTAGAGGAGGACCAGCCTTCTCAGACATGCATATCTTCTCCAGTATCTGATGCTGCCCATGCAGTTGCCAACTCTTCCCCTTTGGGTTCTACATCAGAATGTGTAAAGTCAAGTGTGATGGATTTTACAAAAAGCAGGCTTTTTCAGATGCTGCTTGTATCAGACAGACAGGGAGTTCAAGAGTTAATCTTCCCTGGAGAGAAGAGCTTAGGTGATTGGCTGCTCTGCTAGCTCTCTGATTGGCCAACATCAGCTGAGAGAGAAAATAAAACAGCTGATCTGGAGGGAAAAGGGGTCTTTCACAAGTGGGTCTTTTGCCATTTGGTCTTTTTGACCTCAGTAGCCAGAGGGTTTGTATAATGTTTGTATAAATTGTTTTATTGTTTTATTGTTGTACGCCGCCCTGAGCTGCCTCGGTGGGAGGGCGGGATAAAAATTAATTAATTAAATAAATAAATAAATAAGAGATATTTGGGAGTCAGTGTTTTCTGACAGGCAGTAGTCAGAAAAGTACTTCTACAGAAAGAATAAGAGAAACCCCATTGTCTAAATATATTAAAACTGCTCTGAGGGAGAATTTAAATCCTTAGAAAAGCTACAGAACAACCTTATACAGACAAAGTATACTGGAGAAAGATTTGGCAGAAGGTCTGGGTAGTTAGAGAGAACTCCTATACAAGCCAAATAGTAAAAGGAGTTATTGCTTCTTAGGGACAAGGAGAATAACTTCCTGCCAGGGAAAGGGGTTGGAAAGAGAACACTGGTCTGTGATAAAGGGGAGAAGCTTAGATACCTCAGAAGTTAATGAAAAGCTTGTATTATCTAAATGAAAACCTGGAAGAACTGTGTTAGTGCTGAAATATACTAAACAAATTACCTCTCAAAAAAGAAATAGAAAGCCTTAAAACAAAGCTACAAACATACTGTCTTGAATGTTCTAAGAATTCAACTCTGTATATATTGGAAAGTTTTTTACCTCAGCAATCTCAAAACCTTGACTATTCCATTTATACATATATTCCCTGTTTTTACATATTATTCTGTTTTTGAAAGTTAATTTGCCTCAAGTGCCATTTCTCAAGGGTTTAAAAAAAAACTGGACAACTCCTGTATTTTCAGTAGAGTTCCTGAGCTGAGAAAGAGCCTAAATATCTAAACATAAGATGGGACAGTCAAGTCTTTTATGACAAAAATATATACATGCTACTGTACGGCAACTCAGCTACTGAGGGGAACTGAAGATTTGGCGGGGAAAAGCTGCCAGACAGTTGGGGAGATACTTGGGTTCATCATATCAAGTAAACCAGCGGACAAGCAACCTTCTGTATGTTTGGGTAAACCCCAAAGCTTATAACAGCACTGGGGGGGGGGGGCTGAGCAGCTAAGTACATGGTTTCATATGGTTGGGCTCTGCCACATAGAGAACAGCTTGACAAAAGGTCATTACCACAATTAAATAAGTAAGAATCTGTGAGCAAAGCACTGTTTTTACAATACATGTCACTGGCTTCACCAGCTGAACACAAATGACATCTATATACGATTTCTCAAGTGTGACCGCCACTTGTGGATATCTACATCCATGGATTGGGGCAACACTTTAAAAATATTTTTCTACCAACTTGGGGGACCTCCTAAGTTTGCAGAAAAATCTAAAATGTTAAAAAAGGACATTGGGGGTGTAGTGGTTAAGAGTGTGGACTCTAACCTGGGAGAAATGGGTTTGATTCCCCACTCCTCCGCATGCAGCTGCAGGTGTGACCTTGGATTAGTCACAAGTTCTCTCAGAGCTGTTCTCTCAAGAGCAGTTCTCAAAAGTGCTCTCTGCCCCACCTACCTCACAGGGTGTCTGTTGTGGGGAGGGGAAGGGAAAGAAGATTGTGAGCTGCTCTGAGACTCCGAGTGAAGGGTGGGGTATAAATCCAATCTCCTTCTCCTCCTCCTCTTTTTCTTCTTCTATCCCTCCCAAATTAAATAATGCCCCTACCGTTGTGCGGTTCAATGGCAGCTGCTGCAGCCACAGTGCCCAGAAGCCTGGCCACAGCAGAGCCCAGGAGCTGCTACCAGGCCCAGCAAGTCTGGAGCTGTACTGAGTAAGCTGCTGACAGTGGCCATGTTGGGGGGCAGCTCAGCAGGCCCACCCAGAGCTGCACCAGGCAAGCCACAGAGAGCAGTGTTGTAGGGGGAAGCTCTAGTGGGCCTGCCCAGAGCTCTGCCAGGTAAGTCATTGAGGGTGTGATGGGGGGGGTAAAAGAAGCCACACTGAGAATGAAAGAGAATAAGAGTGTGATGAGGTGGGGAGGAAGAAAGAAACAGAAAGAGAGACAGACATGAGATACAGAGTAAGAGAAGGAGTGGCGGGATGAAGAAAGAGTGAAAGGCAGAGAATTAGGGGAAGAGGGGAGGAAACAAAGGGGGGCTCTTCCTCCCTACAAGTTTCTTGTGAGTCCTCACTAGTTTTTATGATATTCTTGTTGTAATAATGATTACAATGCTAACAGACAAAAAATGGGTTTCCTATATCTTCTCAACTATTTAGATCTGTTGGAAATTCTTGAGTGAATCACACACATCCTTCTTTCTTTTCTCCCCCCCAAAATGATTAAGGAAGTGAAACACTTTCAGTACTAGGAAAGGCTAAAGAGTTTGGGACTTTTTAGTTGAGAAAAAGATGACTAAGGAGAAACTTTGATAGCAGTTCATAATATTATGCACAGGGTTCAGAAAATTTAACCCTTCTCATATACTATTACATCACTCTAAGTCACCTATGAAACTGGAACAGGATTGTAACCACCAACACCTATCTATGAAGCGATATTTTGGATCCATGTATACTTAAAAAAAAGAATTAGGTTCTTTTAATATTTTCCAAGTTGGTTGTTATGTCGATTTTTTTTTTTAAACCTAGTTAAAGCACTCAGGGCTCAAAATGTAAATAATGACAGAGATAAAGATGCCAAAACAGTATGGCCTAAACATTTCTTTGATAAATTGACAAAACAACATTTAGCATATTTATTACTGAAAGGTGAGCTCTGCTACCAGCATCTCATGTCCCGAATCTGAAACATAGCATGGGACTCGGAGTTTTCCATTAACAATTGAAAACTGGGATTTCAAATGTTTGAGATTTTGGACTATTCAAAAACTGAAATACAGACAGGCCTAATCCTAATAGCTGAACAAATAGTCTTAGGACTGGTTTACACACAGCTCCAGAACAAACATTCAACATGTGATAAGAAGTGGGAGCAAATCTTAAGGTGATGTGTGAATGGATTCAATTATAGTTATGATGTAACTATAATTATTAAAATTAAAATTAAAAGACACCTGCTCCTTGGGAGGAAAGCGATGGCAACCTAAACAGCATGATAAAAAGTAGAGACATCACCCTGCCAACAAAAGTCCGCATGGTCAAAGCAATGGTATTCCCAGTAGTCATGTATGGCTGCGAGAGTTGGACTATAAGGAAGGCCGAGCGCCGAAGAATACATTCTTTTGAACTATGGTGCTGGAGAAGACTCTTGAGAGTCCCTTGGACTGCAAGAAGATCAAATCAGTCAGTTCTAAAAGAAATCAACCCTGACTGTTCCCTGGAAGGCCAGATAATGAAACTGAAGCTCAAATACTTTGGCCACCAAATGAGAAGGAAGCACTCACTGGAGAAGCCTCTGATGCTGGGAAAGACCGAAGGTCAAAGAAGACGGGGACGGCAAAGGATGAGATGGTTGGACAGTGTCATAGATGCAACGAACATGAAATTGAGCAAACTTCAGAGGACGGTGGAAGACAGGAGGGCCTGGCGGGAGCTGGTCCATGGGGTCGCGAAGAGTCGGACTCGACTGTGCGACTGAACAACAACAAAAACTATAATAATAGATATTAAATATATAAACAACCTTAGTATCTATCAAGAATCCATCACTAACTCAGGCACCTTCTCTCAGCCACTCAAAGAGGTCGGTATCCATCCACTATTTTAAAAAACCATCCCTACAGAAAAATGATGTAGCCAATTACTGCTCAGTATCTAAACTCCCCTTTCTGAGCAAAGTGACTGAAAGTGTAGTAGCAGATTAATTCCAGGTCTTCTTGGATAACTCTAGACCCTTTACAGCCTGACTTCAGGCTGGGCTATGGAACAGAGATGACTCTGCTAGCTTTAGTTGACAATCTTCGTCTTAGTGTAGACAAAGACCCTGCCTCCTTGTTGCTTTTGTTGGACTTATCTGCAGCCTTTGATACAGTAGATCATACCATCTTGTTGAGGCACTTGGAGGAAGAAGTAGGTATCAGGGAATGCACAATGAACTGGTTCAAATCATTCCCTGCAGATCAAATCCAAAGGGTTGCTGTGGGAGATCAGTTGTCATCAGTGTGGGACCTATTCCGTGGAAGTTTCACAGGGTGCAGTTCTATACCCCATGCTTTTCAATCTCTATGTAAACTTTTTAGGATAAAGAATTCACAGCTTTGGGGCTGGATGCCATAAATATGCAGATGATACTCAGGTCTATATATCCTTATCAAAAACCTCTGATGATGTGATAGAGGTCCTAAAAAACTGCCTGACTGCTGTGGTAAATTGGCTAAGAGTGAACAAATTGAAACTAAACCCTGAAAAGACAGGTAATGCTGAAGATCTTGAAGAACACTGTGCTCCCCACTTTTGATGGAGTTCAGCTGACCCTTGCCGACTCAGTTAAGAGCCTTGTGGTTATACTGGACCTAAAATTATTACTGGAGAAGAAAGTTAAAGCAGTTGCAAAAAAGGCTTTCTTCCTACTCAGCCTAGCTCAAAAGATAGCCCCTTACCTTGACACAGATGATCTGGCCACCTGGATCCATGCCACAGTAACACCAAGACAAGACTACTGCAATGCAGTATACATTGGTTTCCCCTCAAAATCAGATTGGAAACTCCAATGGGTGCAATATGCCACAGCTTGGCTATTGGCAAGAGCCATATGGAGCATGCATATTACTCACAGTCTGCAGGCACTTCACTGGCTGCCCATCCATTACCAGGCTCAATTTAAGGTGTCAGCTATCACATACAAAGCCCTTCATGGCCTTGGACCCTCATATCTGCGAGACTACCTGTCCCATTATGCTCCACCACGACAGCATCACTCATCGAAACAGGGACTTCTTTGGGGGCCAAACTGCAACTAGTTTGGTGTAGTGGTTAAGTGCGTGGACTCTAATCTGGGAGAACCGGATTTGATTCCCCACTCCTCCACTTGCACCTGCTGGATGATCTTGGGCAAGCCATAGTTCTGCCAGAGCTGTTCTTGAAAAAGAGCAGTCTCTGTCAGAGCTCTCTCAGGGTGTCTGCTGTGGTGAGGGGAAGGGAGTTTGTAAGCCACTCTGAGACTCCTTTGGGTAGGGAAGGGCGGGATATAAATCCCTCCTCTTCTTCTTCTTCTGGAAAAAATTAACAACTGCCCATACACGTGTCTTCTCCATTGTGGCTCCCACTTTATAGAATGGCCTGCCTGAGGTGGTTAGGAAGGCTCCCACTCTCCTGTTTTTCTGCTAACCAAGTAAAACTGAATGATTCAACAGGGTCACAGACTTGCACTGTACTAAATTATTCATAAAGTTACTTGGAAAAAGTATTAAGTACTGTGGTCTACACTACTGCGTATTGCCTGCTAAAACTAGGATCCTACTATAGAGTTTTGCATCATTTAATGTGTCATGTTAATGCTTACACTTACCTTCAGTTCCATTTTTGACTTCTGGTTGGTTCTACAACCCTAATCCTATTACATTGTTTACTGAATGTCCCATCCATCGATTGCATACACTTACTCCATGTAATCTGTCTTGAGTCCAAGTGAGAAAGTTGGACTTGAGGGGGTCCTTTTCGAAGTACATTCCTTTCTTAGCTCTACTGATGATATCACGCTACCAAAACACATGTGCTTTATAACTGTGGACATCTTATAGCCAGGTGGTATCAGCTTTTGGAGCCTGACAACCCATGCCGATTGTGTAGAGCAGCTTCTACAGAACAGGAATCCTGACAGTGCTGAAGGTAGACATTCTTTCACTGGATATTTAAAAGGGCAGACTCTCTTCTTGAAAAGTCTGTATCCTAACAGTAAATTTAGTAATGTATTTGTTTTAAGAAAGTGAAATTGTTATTTGTCACAAAGAAGGAATTAATGCTCTGCAGAGGTATCAAACCCATTTGTTACGAGGGCCGGATCTGACATAAATGTCACTTCGTCGGGCCGGGTCATGTGTGCCATAAAACATAATGCCAGGTACCGGAGATCGAGACTGTATAAAATACGTATCCTCACTTCAAGGCCCCATGGGCTGGGAGGGGTGTGCAGAGGAAAACCCACATAGGCGGACTGGAGAGGCAGCAGTGCAGCGCTAGGCAGATGCTCCCACACATGCTTGACTGCTGCAGATGAGGTTGTTCTGCAGTGCTGAAGCTAAAATGGAGTGGCTCCACCCACTCCCCCCAGCACTCCCTCCCATGCATCAGTTGCTCCTGGCCACATAACAGCCCCAGATGGGCTGGTTCCAGCCCCCATGCCTTATGTTTGACACCCCTGATACAGCATATTCAGAACTATATTCTAGTTCACAGAAATAGCCTTTTGAGAATAGTTTAAATTTTTATAAAACAATTTCACTTCTGTTGTTTGGATATAAATTGACATAATCCTAATCCGATTTGCCCAGGCTAGCCTGATCTCATCAGATCTTGGAAACTAAACAAAGTCAGCTCTGGTTAGTATTTGGATGGGAGACCCACCAAGAAAGTTGCTACGCAGAAGCAGGCAATGGAAAGCCACCTGAACATTTTTTGTCTTAGAAACCCCTATAGGGTCATCATAAGTCAGCCGCAACTTGACAGCACATTCCATCACCACCACCAATCCTGAGCCAGTGGTTTACAAGTCAAATAAATAAATAAATATTTATACATTAATTTGTTGGTTGGATATCACCGATGTGTACTGAACACACACTACACAGCCAAAAATATTTCATCTTTATCAAAGAAGCTGAACTTGAACAGATATGAATGTTATGTAACATTCTTTTATATGAGCTTGCAAGTTGTCTTGCATACTGATAATATCAAACAGGGATAACAATCATTCCGGAAGGCAAAAATTGTCTCTGTGGGCCAGTACATACATAGGCTCTATGAAATACATTACTCCTTCTCATCCTCACAGAGAGCTTTTGAAAAGTTAATTTTCCACATGCCATTACAGACTGTGCCACAAGGCTCTCTAAGAGGTGGTGTCAATACTTTGAAGAAGAAGAGATTGGATTTATACCCCACCATTCACTACCTGAAGGAGTCTCAGAGCGGCTTACAATCCCTTCCCCTTCCCACAACAGACACCCTGTGAGGTAAGTGGGGCTGAGAGAGCTCTATCGAGAACTGCCCTTGAAAGAACAGTTCTTCTGAAAGAACTTATGACTGACCCAAGGTCACACCAGCAGCTGCATGTGGGGGAGTAGGGAATCAAACCCGGTTCTCCCAGATTAGCGTCCGTGCTCTTAACCACTACACCGGACTTGGAACATCCAATGTCATAAGATCCAACATACCTGCTCAACCGTTGCTTTTAAGCAGTTATGGAAAACTTTTTCCATTGGTCCTTTTCAAGATGAACTGGTTTTAGATATGCTGCTGCCTTTATTTTTATAAGCTTTAAACTTGCAGGGATCAAGGGCTTTATCACCTTTGTTTGTATTTTAATGCTTTATTATAAACCAATTCAAGGGCTTCTGGGGTCAGGGGCTGAGTGAAAGTTTCAAGCTAAATAATTAATTACCTTCACATGTTCATAAGGTTAGAGTTTACAGTGGTCAACAGGATAATGCCCTGCACTTGTTTAACTTTCTGAAATATCTGAACCTGCTCACTGCTGAACTCACATTAAGGTGGCCAGGTGTCCTCTTTTTCAGAGGACTGTACTAGTTTTTTTAAGCTGGCCCTCTGAGATTCCCAGTTCCATACATTTGTCTGAAGTGTTGTTTTATTCTTTGGCTGATGAATTGTATCTTCTTCTTCTTAATAAACATTTGCATAAGTCAAGGAACTGTATTAGCACATATAAATTGGTCATACCTTCCTCCTACCTATCACTAACCAGTGCAATCCTGCACAGTTACACCCAGGCCCACAGACTGACATGGACTTAGAAGGGTGTAACTCTATTTAGGATTGCACTATGACTTAGAGGGCACACTGGTCCCGCACAGCTTTCCTGTTTGGACAGACTGAATTCTAGAGTTCAACCTAATAGCAGTTCAGGTGGGGCGACTGGATTTCCAACTTGGGGCAAGGAGCAGCAACCTGAGATGCGGGGGAGACTTCCAGGTCCACGAGCCTAGTTTAAGGCCTTTTATCACGACACAATTTCCCAGGAACGCACTAAACAGACATTACCGAGGCCTCGGTTCCCTCTTGGAATAAAGGAGGAGAGAGTGGATCCAACCACTAGGAACGCGGGTTGCTGCTGGTTGGTTTCCCAAGACCAAGTTAAAGGGACAGGACATTTCCACAGACCTATTGGGAACCGCAGCTTCCTCGGTGTGGGCAGGCAAGCGGAGGAAAGGACTGAAGGTTTGCTTTCGTTGCTGCCGCCGCCGCCACTGACTCGGGGATCTGGCCCACGCTCCCACCCCGGTCAGCCCCCTTACCTTCTCCTCCGGCCAAGAAGACACAGTGCATAGAGCGCCAGAGCGGTAGCCAGCGTCAGGCCGAGGATGTCGAGGAGGCCCATCGCTGGGGGAGCTCTTGCTGCCGCCCCTGAGGCCGCGGCGCCGCGCTTACTGCCCAGGGAAAGTTTGCCCGTCTCTTTCGCCCTCCCGCAGTGTTTCAGGAAGTTTGGAGCTGGCCGCGCTGAGAGAGACTCCCAGCCGCTTCCCGCCTTCCAAGCCCGGGAGAAGCTGTGGGCGGGTCCAGCAGGAACGCCCCGTTCCCTCCTCACCGCCAGACACCGCGGAAGGGGCTACACCGTAGCCGGAGTCCGCCGTCCACGGCTCCCCCCCCCCCCCCCCCCCGTCGCCTGAAGGAACTGGATGCCTGCCAGAGGTTTCCAAGGGGGGAAGCGGGGAGGGAGTGGGGAAAGCTGCACGAGAAAAATAAAGAAGAAAATGTGTGCGGGCCACGAGTTGCAGATAGGAAGAGAAAGAGCAACGCTGTAAGAAATTCCTGAGTAAAAGGAACTCAGTCGATTTTCATGCAAAGGTAGACAGCAAAAGCCATATGGGCTTCCTGCCTCTGGAGGGGGGGGGGGGGGGGGCAGTGGATGTCCCTTGCTCCTGCCCCAGAGACAGGGCGCTTCATCATCGACAAATGCTTATCTAACCTTTTTCTTGAAAGTTTCCATGATTTGGGTAGCCTTCCTTGTTTAGGCTGTGTTGAGTATTTTTGTAGCAGATACTTGGGTGTTCCTTATTGGAACATTGTAGCTCTCCCCAAGCTAGAAAACAGGCAGCAACCACCACCACCACCCTCTCTATACAATCGGTGAAATTATCTGACGGAAACTTGGGAGTGTCCTGTACATACAACCAATAAAACTTCTCAGCAGCTCTACCCGAACCTTGTTCTTAAATGTGGCCTCTGTGGTCATTCGGTGGTGAAAGGAATGCTCTGTAGACATACAGGCGGGCATGTGACATGTTATTATTACCTTTCATATGCCGTGACTGAGCTGTAGCTCGGAAAACAGGTACAGGATAATTGCAAAGCTGTTCTGCATGTGAGTCAAGTAGACTTTGTTCCTTATACTTGGCCTGAGAAGAAATCAGCATTCTGCTGAATGTGCCCAAACTGCAGTTTGTGCTTCAGCCACTGCAGCATCTTCTTTTATTTAAAGGCATGTTTATTTAAATTTTTTATAGTTGGTATGCCTATTTAGTTTTGCTCTGTGAGAGAGAGAGAGAGAGACAGAAATGCGGTCGAGTTGCTTCTAATTTATAGCAACCCTATGATTTAATGATCTCCATTAATGAATCAATGACAAACAGAGGTGGTTTGTCATTGTCTGCCTCAGCATAGTAACCCTGGACTGCCTTGGAGGTCTCCCATCCAAGTACTAACCAGGGCCGACATTGCTTAGCTAGCTTTCAAGATCTGGCAAAGATTAGCAAACCAGGCAGGAGCTGAAACTACAGTCATATGACCCATGTGTGTTTGGTGTAGTGGTTAGGAGTGTGGACTCTAATCTGGGAGAACAGGGTTTGATTCCCCCCTCCTCTATATGCAGCTGCTGGTGTGACCTTGGGTCAGTCATAGGTTCTTTCAGAGCTGTTCACTCAAGGGCAGTTCTCGAGAGAACTCATAAGAACATAAGAGACGCCAATGTTGGATCACTCTCTCAGCCCCACCTACCTCACAGGGTGTCTGTTGTGGGGAGGAGAAGGGAAAGGGATTATAAGCCACTCTCAGGCTCCTTCAGGTAGTGAAAGGTGGAGTATAAATCCAATCTCTTCTTCTTCTTAAGTGCCATTAAGTTACTTCTGACTTATAGCAACCCTATGAATGAATGATCTCCAGAACATCCAGTCATTAACAGCCCTGCTCAGGTCTTGCAAACTGAAGCCATGGGGCTTCCTTGATAGAGTCAGTCCATTTCATCTTGAGTCTTCCTCTTTTCCTGCTGTCTTTGACTTTGCCTACCATTATTGCCTTTTCCAGTGAATCTTGCCATCTCACAATGTGACCAAAGTATGATAGTCTCAATTTAGTCATTTTAGCTTCTAGGGAGAGTTTGGGCTTGATTTGATCTAGAATCCACTTACTTGTCTTTTTGGCAGTCCATGGTATCTATAAAACTCTCCCCCAGCCCCGCATTTCAAATGAATCAACTTTGGGGCCATACTGGACAGCAAGTTGGTGTTTAAATAAAGTAAAATAAATAAATAGAGGCAATCAAAGTTCTTCCATATGTCTTCACAACAACCCTGTAAAGTAGTTTAGGCTGAGAGCACTACTAGTGAGAGTCATCCAATTGCCTTCATAGCTGAGTGGAGACTTGAACCCGCATCATCTCCAGTGCACTGGCTATCCATCTCAGCGGTCTCTACCTGAAGAACTTCTCTCTGCGTATGTTTTGCCTTGCTTCAGCTGCAGGCTTTCCAGTGCTGAGGCACCTAGTGTGAGAGGTTTTGCAGCTTTCACATAAATAGTTTATTAAGATTGTATAGCTGAAGGAGGATCTCCTAAAGGTTGGATTCTAATAGTGTTAAGATTTTTTTTCCAGGTTCCCCTCCACACACTTATCTATACTTATTTGGGATCCTGTGCAGGACATACTGGAGCACCTACAGTACAGGCCACTGTTTGGCTGCAGTTAGAAGAACAAGTCAGGTACGGTATTTTTAAATCATAAAATGAGGTACAGTGCCAGCAATCCAAGCTTCTAGTCCTCAGGTAGGACTGGAGGGCACATAATAAAGCAATCTTGCTGAAGCTGAGAAGGCCTGAATTGAGTCAGTATCTGAATGGGAAACCTGGAACCTCTATGTATGTCCACTTGAGTTCCATGGCGGAGAAGGAGGAAGATACAAGTGTAATAATAAACAAATGGAGGTGGCAGTTTTATTTGATGTTCTCTACCATGTTGAATTGCTCTGGTTCCATTTCCACCCTCCCTTTGCACACCATTCTCTGTCAAATACTTGTCACGAACATCTTGTAACCCAGAGATGCTGCGTTACTATAGGGTAGCCCCAACAGCAGAGCACCCCACTCCTGAACCAGAGACCCACAAAAGTCAGGCCAAAGGAAGGTACTCCTGGCCTGAAACACAGAACTAGCCACAGCTCTGGGAGGAGGGTCTCCATTTTCAGGTTTTCATACAAGGCAGCCCTCCAAGGCAATCTTCAACCTCCCCTCCTCCAGCAGCGACAATGTAGGCAGGTTCCTCCAGGTGTAGTATCTGCATTTCTAAAGCTATTCAGAGGCCACCTCACGAATAACCCTTCTATCTCCAGAACTTCACCTAGCCCTTGTTGTGATTCCTATAAATCCTTTGTCTCAACACCTGTCCTTCCTGCCCCATCCCTCAAGATACTGAGATAACTAATCGAACATTCAAATTATTAATGATCCTTCCTGGCGTCTATCAGGGACCCATCTCCCACCTTTTGTGTAAATCTGGGAACCATCAGTGGCCATCAAGACCCATCAGGACTATTGTGCAGCTAGACTCTCCCCCTCTGAAAGCTCATTGGTCCCACCTAGGGCTTGCCCCTCCGGGTACCACACCTCCATGGACTCCTTATTGGTCTAGAAATATATTGTTCTCACCTAAGACCAGCCCCCAAGGCCTCCCATTGGTCTGCATTTTTCCCTCAATGTCTATATTCATCAGACCACATGGCCTCAGATTTTGTGTGTCTGCCTTGATGCCAACTGGCAGTTCACCCCTAAACCTTTGGTTTGGGCCATAATCTCAACTCCATGGACCCCTGCATCTCTGGACAGGTTGTATCACCCCATACCTGATCTCTCAATCACATCTGCTTTCTTAGTTCTGTATTGCTTGTTCTTTTTGAATGCTTAGTGTGTTTGTAATTAGGAAAATCTCCCTTATATATAAAAGCCAAATGGTGGTGGCACTTCTCTAGAACATTCCACATGCTCTGGAATTGGTTGGCGCCCTGGTGTGTCACTCAGAATCTGTCCCTATCCACTGGCTGCATTGCTTGAGTCTCGCCTCCAACATTCTAAACAGTTTGCTGTTCCTCTCCCCCCCATAGCCGGTCAGAACACAGAGGTTATTTGCATATGCAGCCTCATTGGCCTTTGCCTCAGAACACAGAGGTCGTTTGCATATGCGACTTGATTGGCTTTTGCCTCTAATATTCTAAACAGTTTGCTGTTCTGAGGTAAAATGTGTCCAATCTCCAGGTGAGGGCTGGAGATCACTCAGAATTACAACTGCTTTCCAGATGGCAGAGATCAGTTCCCCTGGAGAAAATGGTGGACTGTGTATCATTGTATGCTGCTGAGGTGGCCCCTATATGACAGCTAATGTGACATAGCAGTCAGGGCTTCAGAGCACCGGAGAGGCTGCAGGTGTGTGGGGGGGTGGAAAGCTGAAGAGTGAGGGGAAAATAAAGGTAGGTTGATGATTGGCTGGGAAGGAGATAGGGTTGCCAACTCCAGGTGGGAAATTCCTGGAGATGTGAGGGATGGAGCCTGGAGAGGGTGACGTTTCAGGAGGCATGGGACCTCAGACAGGTACAAAGCCATAGACTCCACCCTCCAAACCAACCATTCCCTTCTGGGAAACCATCGTTGCTAATCTCCAGGTGACGGCTGGAGAGCACTCAAAATTACAACTGTTCTTTAGGTAGCAGAGATCAGTTCCTCTGGAGAATATGGTAGACTCGGTGTCATTATACCCTGCTGAGGTCGCCACAGCAAATTGACACTGAGTGTCCAAGGCCGGGGCACCTGCCCAGAGCCTCTTTCTAGAGCTCGTTGTATTTATTTCCACAATGGACCTTTTTCCTAGTTCTTCAATAAAACCTATTTAATTTTATCTTCAAATCTGGAATCTTCCTACTGTGCTGGCCCTTGGTATACAAGTGGTGTGTGATCCCTGTACCCCTCTGGTCCCCCCTGCCGCATAGCTAATTTCCCTAAACAATAAGGCAGGCCATTGGCGGTAACAATCTCTCTGTGTGGACAAAGTCTTTATAGTCTGCCAATCCAGAGACAAGCTGCAATCACAGCCTGCTGCCCATTGTCTTCAGGTTTCTGAAAATATGGGCTGGTGATCACCTTTCAGCTCACAGTGCATTTACGATAACCCTCCATATTCATTTGTCCTTTCCACTGCCTGGTACAAATAACACATAATTGAACTATTTTCTTTAATAAGATGTGGGTTACTGATATCAACTCGTTTCTGGTTTCAGATGTTTTTGCAAAGTGCAACTCAGTTCTTTAAGAAGTCAAAAGAAGTGTTATATTTCATTTAAATCCCATTATATGCTTTATTTTCTACCCTGTCATTAGCTTGTTGTTGTGTTGTAAAGCAGAAAGCTGAAAGTGAGGGGAATTTTAGAATTCTGTTTACAGACTACTACTTGGCAAAGAAAATGCCCTAAATAGCTGGATTGCAAGAATAATGGTTCTATTTTTCTTTCTAAGGAAAAACTAAGTTCAGCTATCTCTCATCTTATCCACTTCTTGTTAAAGATATTTTGGCAGCTACATACTGAAGATGAAGCTGCAGCAGCAACATGTCGGAGAGGATGGGCTCGCAGCTCTTTAAAATGTTTGTGGTTCATTGAATATTTTAGCAGGCTGCCAAAATTCCCCCAAGGAAGAGAAAAGAGCGAAGGGAAATGGAAGTTAGCACCTTAACACTTGATGCAAACCTGAATGAAATGTTGCATGGAGAAATAACTTTGTGTCAAATATGTAAAGGTCAACTGCAAACAACTGAGCAAGAGCTTCAAATATTAATCTTCAAGAAAAGCATTTTGTGATCTAAATATGGCTTTTCAGCTCCTATCCCATTCAACTCTTTTTCAGTTCTACCCCATTCCCATCCAAAACAACAATTTTATTTATTTGTTTTATTTACTTTATGTATCCCCTCCCCTTCTTGTTGAGACTCAGAGCTGCTTACAGAGTTCTAAAAGCAATGCAATGAGAACCATTATAATATGTAACTGGATCACACAATTAAAGAACAATAAAACAAAAGCAGCACAATACATCCCATGAACTGGATTTCATGAATGGGACTATGAAATATAAGACGATATAATATATTCAATAAACTATCCAGGGGGCACTCAAAGAAGCGATGGTCCTCCATCTCTTAAAAAAAACTCTGGATCTGGCGGTACTGGCAAAGTATCAGCCGGTGCCCAATTTGCCCTATTTGGACAAATTAATTGAGAGGGTGGTGGCGATACAGTTGCAGAGCTTTATGGATGACACTTCCATGCTAGACCCTTTCCAGTCTGGCTTCTGCCCAGGTCATGGGACAGAGATGGCACTGGTCGCCCTCACAGACAACCTCCAGAGGCATCTGGATCAAGGCGGGGTGGCAATGCTGTTGTTGGACCTTTCAGCGGCATTCGATACGGTCGACCATCAGCTACTGACCCATCACCTCGTCGACATGGGGGTGCAGGGGCTTGCCTTGCAATGGCTTGTCTCCTTTCTCCACAGTCAGGGACAAAAGGTGATGCTCAGGGAGCAGGCATCCCGAAGGCACCCGCCGATTTGCAGAGTACCTCAAGGGGCAGTGCTCTCCCCAATGTTATTCAACATCTACATGCGCCCCTTGCCCAGATTGCCCAGAGGCACAAGCTAGGGTGTCACCAATATGCGGATGACACCCAGCTATATCTGTTGTTGGGCGGCCAGTCCAACTCCACCCCAGAAGATCTGGACCGGGCGCTACAGGACGTGGCTGGGTGGCTTAGACTGAGCCGATTGAAATTGAATCCAACAAAGACGGAGGTCCTGTGCCTGAATCAGAGTGGATCGGGGGTAGGGATCCCACTATCGGCCTTCGATGGGGCACTGTTGGTGCCAGTGCCAAGGGTTAAGGAGTTTGGGACTGCTCCCGGATGCCTCCCTACCGATGGAGGCCCAGGTAGCAGCCACTGCCAAGGGAGCCTTTTACCATCTTCGGCTGATCAAGCAGTTGGTTCCCTTCCTCGAACACAATGATCTGGCAACGGTGATCCATGCAATGGTCACCTCAAGATTAGACTACTGCAATGCTCTCTACATGGGTCTACCATTGTCGCAACTCCAGAAGCTGCAGCTGGTGCGACCAAGGTGTTGATGGGCCTCCCCATATGGGAACACATCCAGCCTGTGCTAAAGGCATTGCACTTGCTGCTAATATCATACCAGATTCGCTTCAAAGTGCTGGTTTTGACCTTTAAAGCCCTTTATGGTCCGGGATCTGACTATCTGAGGGACCGCCTCTCCCCGCATGTTCCCCAGAGAGCACTGATGTCAGAGTTGCAAAATCATTTGGCCCTCCCTGGTCTGAAAGATGCCAGACTGGCCTCTACCAGGGCTAGGGCCTTCTCAGTGGCAGCTCCACAATGGTGGAATGAGCTCCTGGAAGACATCAGGGCCCTGCGGGACCTTATACAGTTCTGCAGGGCTTGTAAAATGGAGCTCTTCCACCAGGCTTTTGATTAGGAGTTGCCACTGACAATACTGACAACACTAGCTACACCAACGATACCAACTGGAACGTCAAGGCCCTATGTTAACACCTACTGCTGCTGGGCTGGACAATTGACAGGGGCCATATTTTGGACCACCTTTTTATGGCCACGGGGACATATTGACACCAGCACTTTATTTTACTTGTACTGGGATTCGTTTATGTTTTTGGTTATGTTTTATGGTGCTGTATTGTATTAACAAGCACTGATGTTTTAATATATTTTTAATCTTTTATTGTAAGCCGCCCTGAGCCTGCCTCGGCAGGGAGGGGGGATAAAAATCTAATAAATAAATAAAGGAGGATGGCTAAGTTAGTTTTGCCATGACAGGCTATGACCAACAATTTCAATGGTTTACATTCTGCTTGATCAAATATATTGTCCAAGATACTCACCAAATCTGGATCAAGTGCAAACACCATAATATTCTTTAAAAAAACATATTTTGGATAAAATGTAACAGGGAAGACTATCTCCTCCCGCATTGTCCAGCTTGTTACTAAGATCCCCTTTTCAAGCCCTGTTGTCCATGATCCTGCCTGCAGAGGTGAGTAGGATAGTGATTAGAGACAGGGCATTTTCAGTGGTGACACCACGTTTCCTTTGGAATGCCCTCCCTCTTTTTTTTTTTTTTAAATATTTTTAACTGAAGAAATATATTAGTTACAATAAAAAGTACATTAATTGTATATAACATCATCTAATGTTTAAACTAAATTATATCAATTCAATTTATATGTCCTTACATTATATTTATATCTCTTTATAAATAAGCGGTGTTCTTTTTTTGTTCTTTCAAAATGATCATTATTTATGCATTGAAGCATACATGATAGTAATTGGCTTCCTAAATTCCAGTATCTTCTGTCTTCTGTTATAATCTGATAATACAGTTGATTGACTAGTAAGGTATACATTGGAGCCCAGAAAACCATTAGATCAATAGAAGCTTACAATGTAAGCTAGGGGAGAGCGTTCTCCCCCACCCCATGACCTACAATATGAGAGCACATACCTGTCTGCTCCCCAGGCCTCCCAGCCCCCAAATAGGGTTGCCAAGTCCTATCATCACCCCCAGTGGGGGACTTTGGGGGTTGTTCCTGGAGGGGGTGAGGCATCCCCAATGTGATGTCATGATGGGAAAATCCCCCCCGCCCACCCGATAGGGGTGCGGTGCCGGGTCCCTTTAACTGCAGGAAGCCGGCGTTTCTGTGCGCCCGATCGGCTGGCCCGCAGCCACCCTTCTCCCTCCTTTCTCTCAAGAGAGAAGGGAGAGGGGTGGCGGCGGGTGTGTGGGGCTTTCCTCAGCAGCCAGTTGGCCGCCGGTGGATAGAAGCCCCCCCTGCCGGCAGGTAGAAGCCCCCAAAAAGCAGAGGACCCCTGCCAAACCGGGGGGGTTGGCAACCCTACCCCCAAACTTTATATACATCAGGCTAATAAATATGTAACTTGCTATTGTGATAGAACATTACAAAATTACATTCTATCAGGCTCTATTTCACTGTCCTCTGTTTCTTCAGAAACATGAAGCTTGCTGCTTTTAACTGGAGTCAACGGTGAATGAGTCTTCCTTTTTACAGCTCGAATTTCAGCTTGCTCTAATGAGGCAAACTGTTGTGTATTAAGAGGGCTGCAACTGCGTGCGCCCAGCCATGCAGTCTACCAGACTCACAGACCTTTGGGTCTAGAACAATACCCCCCACAGATCCTAGCGAGAACCAATGGGAGTGCTAGGATCATGAAGAGAACCTATCATTACCAGGGCCCTGTATATAGGACCTCTCACAGGAATTGGGTGTGTGTTGGGTGTGAGTGTGTGCACCAATATAAGCCAGCCATGCACCGGCTAAGTTGTCTTGTATCCTTCCAATGTAATTAATAAATGAGAGCTGATTTCACTGTGCTACGCCTGGAACTCCACTACTTTTCACTGGTGACGAAGGTGGGATCCCACTGAGCGAGCCTGATTCCAACCCGGCACTGAGCACCAATCAACAGGACACCGTGCCCCGCATCACTCCCCAGCAGCACAGCACCGTGCCCCATTCCTCCGATCATTGCTCCCCGCACCACCCTTGAGTCATGGCTGCAGCTCCAGGAATCATCACGGTGTTCGACCACATGCAGCCAGAGTTCTGGGAAGCATGTGTAGACCAGCTGACGAACTACCTCACATTTCATGACATCAATGACGCTGGTAAGAAACCGGCCCTGCTCATAAACTCATGTGGGGTAGCCACCATCCAACTAGCCAAGGGTCTCATAGCGCTGGCCAAATTGGAAGAAAAAAGATACAAGGACCTCCTCAAGGTCCTGAACGAGTACTTCACCCCAAAGCCCAAGAAAATGGTGAGACGAATGGATTTATGGGCGCGAACATAAAAAGCAGGCAAAGCGGCCACCATCTACATGGCCGAGCTATGCCAGCTAGCCATAGACTGCGAGCTGCTGGGGGTCGAAGAGATTATCCTCACACAGTTCGTCTGGGGAATCCATGATCTCATACTGTGATCCCAAACTGCGCCGAAAGCTCCTGGGCACAACCAACCTGAAGCTCGAGACGGCACTCCAAACATCCAACGTGTTCGAGAGGTCGCATCGGGATTGTCATCTGTGACCCACCAGGTATCGGCAGGAAGTACTCCTACCTCCTCAGATGAAGAAGAGGTGCTCCAGGTCTGTCGGGCCCCTTGCTGTGAATCTTGCCCGCCACCGTCCACTGCATCCTCCAACACCCCAGCAACCTCCACAAGCTGCTGGAAGACACATGAAAGGAGATCCTGCCGTTTTCGGGATGCCATCTGCTGCGCCTGAGGGGGGAAAGGCCACATCGCACGGGCCTGCCACTCCAAGGGACACCAGCACTGCAACACCACCCATCAAGAAACAGAACAACTCCACAACACCTCGGTACAGGAAAACCAGGTACATTTCTTGCCCCGGGGGTCCCCCAATAAGATTAAGGTGACTGTCTTAATAGACACCCTATGCGTGATGGAACTGGACACAGGGTCCTCCTTCTCAATAATCTCGGGAAAAACCCTTCGCATGCTTTGCCCTAGAGGGGGACCCCCACTGGAAAACACCAAGCTCACACTAAGAGACTTCCAGAAGAACCCGGTCACCATTAATGAGGTGGGCCAGTTCCACGTAAAATACAAAGACTTTGAAGGGTCCTTGGAACTGGTCATAGTTAAGGGCCACCTCACCAGCTTACTGGAATTAGCCTTGTTCGACGCATTGGACCTGGCCGTCACCGGAATACAAAATATATCATTGGGCAACTTTAGTAATGTGGGCAATGAGTTCCCGGCTGTATTTGGTGGATCGCTCAGCCGCTATACGATGCCTCCAGTCACCCTAGACCTTGATCTGGCATTGCATTCCCTACGCCTGAAAACCCGGTGGCCCCCATTTGCACTCCAGCCCAAGATCGGGGCAGAACTCGACCGCCTAGGGTGTACTGGAGCCAGTGCTCCATGCAAAATGGGAGACCCCTATCGTAACCCCAATCAAACCCAATGGGGACATCAGGATCTGTGCAGACTACAAATGCACTATCAATAAATCCCTCCAAGATCATGCATATCCCATTCCAGTGCTGAGCCATGTCCTAGCATCTCTGGCCAGGGCTAAAATATTCGGCAAACTGGACTTGGCACAAGCCTACCAGCAGCTGCCAGTAGATGATGCCACATCAGATGCCCAGACAATCATAAAACACCGAGGAGCATTTAAGGTCAAACGTCTGCAGTTCGGGGGTCGTGTAGTTCTGGGGATTTTCCAGAATTTAATGGACTGTTTGCTGAAAGGAATCCCCGGAGTACAACCCTACTTCAATGATGTGTACAGCGGATGGTACAAACTACCAAGGAGGCACTGCACTGGATCGTCTAGGGGGACTGGGACCACTGGCTAGCCGCCTTCTTGTTCGGCCAATGGACAACCCCGCACACTGCCACAGAACGCTGCCCCACTGCACTATTAATGAGCCGGCGACTGACGACCAGGCTGGACACCCGACCGGGCACCCGACCACAACCCAGGCCCGGTAAACCAGGAGGCATCACGAGGGGGTTGTCCAGAAGATCCAGTGTATGCTCGAAACTACACTCAGGGTAAACCCTGGATCCCCGCTCAGGTGGTTAGAGTAACGGGACCGCTTTCATACGAGGTCTTGACAGAAGAGGGCCAACTCATCCGGAGGCACATAGATCAACTGCACCAGTGCCTGCTGTCCATTGACGACCAAGAGGTACGAGACGCCGAGGACAGCAAGGAGGGGCCAGACCTGGAAGAACCCACGCTGAGGCCAGCAGAGCCCAACACCGCTCTGGCGCCTGCTCCAAGTTCCACTCCAGGGCCCAGCACCAGTCTGGCCCCAGAACCTGGGACCGCACTGACCATCACCTCCGAGCTACCACACCCCAGGCCAGCCACACCAACTTGTACCCCATCAGAACCACGGTGCTCCACAAGAGAACGGTGGCACCCTGAGTACTTGTGGAATTTGTATGCTAGTACTTCGGAACGAAGGGGGGAGGGGTGTTATGTATTAAGAGGGCTGTGACTGCGTGTGCCTGGCCATGCAGTCTACCGGACTCACAGACCTTCAGGTCTAGAACAATAGCCCCCGTGGATCCTAGTGAGAACCAATGGGAGCGCTAGGATCCTGAAGAGAACCTATTGTTACCAGGGCCCTGTATATAAAACCTACCACAGGAATTGGGGGTGTGTTGGGTGTGAGTGTGTGCACCAGTATAAGCTAGCCTCACACCAGCTAAGTTGTCTTGTATCATTCCGATGTAATTAATAAATGAGAGCTGATTTCACTATGCCTGGAACTCCACTACTTTTCACAAACCTAATGCAGATAACAAAGCTGATCCAGAAACAGAGTCATATGCAATATATTGAGTTTGCTGATATTCCACAAACATTTTACCTGACTGCAACCAACGGTATTTTATACCTGTTGCCTGGAGTTTAAAAGTAATAGGTTTTAAGTCTCTTCGAATCTTAATCATTTCTAGGGAAAGGTCCGGAAATAAAAGTATTTTGCTTCCTTGAAAATCCAAGCCATCAAGATTTTTCTTTTAGTCCGATAGTCTGCCAGCTCCACCACTATATCTCTGCCAGAAGGCCAGCCTGGGAAGAATCTGTTGTTTTACCTACTCGGTAAGCTCGCCTTATCAGTGGTGTCACTCCCTCCTCTAATTTTAAGGAGGCAGGCAGCCAGGATGCCATGAAAATTGAGAGGTCAGTTGTTGCTTCAGCATTTGATGAAAAACCGTGAAATTTCAAGTTTTTGTCTCTTATGCAAGATTCCAACATCATGATTTTTTCTCTAAACCAACTGTCTTCAGAGGAGGTTCCAAGCTGTTTTTTCCAGGGAGGCAACTTTCTTTAAAGCTTCTTCTGCTTTTTGAGCAGTTTACTTATATTGAGACCAATGTTCCCTCTAAGCTGTGGAGTCTTGTGAGCAAAAATTCTACTTTGTGAGCTACGGGCATTAAAGCTGTGAGTGAGAGATGTGGCTGCTGCATAAATTAGTTCGCTCTAGAGCCATCCTTCCTGAGCTGAGACAAAAATGTGTGAGCCAGAGGCTAAAAAACTGTGAGCTAGCTCACACTAACTCAGCTTAGAGGGAACACTGATTGAGACTCCAATTCCTCCATGCGTTGGGCTAGAGGTGATATCATATCCATCATATCTTGCCTTAGCTCTTGACGTTGTCTCCCCAATGCTTCTAATAAAAACTTTGGTGTGAATCAGCAGTATTTGTTTCGCCATTGCCTGAAGACGCTGAAGAGGTGCTGGCAAGTTCAGCCGATACAAAAAATTCCTTTAGCAAAAGAGCTCCCCTGGCATTCTTTTGATTCTTTTTGCCCTTGGAAGCTTTAGGCAGCATATTTTAGGTCAGGTTTGTTTGAAAATAGTCAATTAGACCGTCAGGGCGGAGGGCAGCCTCAATTTCCCTGTCTGCATCTTCTTAGCGAGGCACAAGATGTGCCGACCAGGTCAAGCGCAGAAGATCTGGTGAAGGAGCGATTACTAGCGTGGTTAAGAAACAATGAACTGTGAGTTAAAATGAGCGAACTGTAAACAGAAGCGTAAATCCCCCCCCCTCTGAAACCTTTTGAGCGATTGGAATCCTGCTAAGAGGGACGCCTCTTAGACGCATTTGCATAAGCAGAGGAGGGAGGAGAGAGAGAGAGAGAATTGTAAATGGACACTTTGAAGCAAAAATCCCCCCCAAAAAAACCTTTTGAGTGACTGGAATTGTGCTGAGAGGGAGACTTCTCTGATGCATTTAGATAAGCAGAGGAGGGAGGAGGGAGAGAGAGAAAGAGACAATTGTAAATGGATACTTGGAAGCGAAAAGCTGTGGGAGATATCCATGAGTATTTAAGTGACTAAACAGCGTGTAAGCGATTTTCAGAGCTGGGGAGAAAACAATTTTATATTGGAATTAAAGTGTAAAAATGGCGGACACTCCAAAAAAGTCAGCGAAAACAACTCTGAGAAGAAGGGAAGTGAAAGTTATAGAACTCATAGCAGAAGCCACCAAGCAGATTCTTGAGCAACTTGTTGGTATTAACCATCAGCTTGCCAAGATAAATCAACAACTCGTGTCCTGGCAGCTGCAGTTGGCAACAATAGCAGAAAAGATGGAACAGAGGGCTGTCAAAGCAAAAGAGATGGACACTAAAACTAACAGCGATCTCAAAGAGACAAGGAGGGAAAGCATGAGAGAAACAGAAAAGATTTACAAGGACTTAACTTCTTCCCGGCAGATGTTTTTTAGAAAGTGTGGTCTTAAATTCGGCTGATAGAAAAGAGCTTGAACCTGACCTCAAGATCAAGAAGCCTGTGAGATGCCACTGGGCCCCGAGGATGAGACCAAGAAGGAAGAGGCTTAAGATTGGCGGTGTTATCCCTTTGAAGATGGAGGAGGGTTGCAGAATTTCGAGTGAACGTCTAAGAAGCCATCAAGACTTTAGAGAGAATTAGCATAGATGTAAAGGCGGAAGGACTCTTAAAATTGCCCTTACGAAGAGAGCTGGAGGAGGTGCTCTGGCAATCTTCTCATAACAAGTAATAAACTAACTCATAAGCTTAGAAAGACAGGATCTCACAAAGTATATTGTTTATTAACAGTTTTTTTTCATTACTAACTGCAGTCTAACAGGGTAATGATCTCCTACTTTTGGGTTTTTAGTTTAGTGTGGGTTACTTTTCTTTCTCCTTAGTTGTAGTTCCCCTTCCCTTCTTTTCTTTGTAGTTTATGTAGTATTATAAAAAAGAAAAAAATCCCCTCCGGGAGTCTTTAAAAAAAAGAAAATAGTCAATTAGAGTTGATTTAAGAGCGAGAGGTCTGGGACGAATGCCCTCCCTCTTGAGGCTTGGCTGGCACCTACCTTACTGTTTCTTACAGGCCAGGCTTTTAACAAAGGGGTTTTATCTTTTTAAAAACTATTTTGTGGTCTGTTTTTAGCCATAGGGTTGGATATATTTTAGGCTGCTCAATTGTTTTGTTTTGTTTTTATATCCAAGGCTTATTTTTAACATCTTGTTTTTAATACTGATAATTAATGTTGGTGTTTTTATGGCTTTATTGTATTGTTTGTATTTGTGAGGCATGTCAAGCAGGTTCCCTAAATAAATAAGTTCCCAAAGGCCCCTGCCACACGGCAGGGGAAAAGCCCTTTAAAGCGCGGCTTTTAAAAGCCGCGCCAACGTTGATACGGCTCGGCGGGATCCCACGGATCCCCCGGCCGAGCCACCTTTTCTCCCCGGCGCGATCAAACGCCGGAGAGAAAAGACGGCTCTAACCGGGAGCCGGCCGATCTGCGCATGTCGGAGCATGCGCAGTTCGGCTCCGGCCCGGGGTTGAGCCGGCGCAAGGGAGCGCCGGCGATCAGACGCCCGGGAAGAGGCGCCTCATCCGTTTGAACCACCGAGGTAGGTGGTTCAGTTTGAGGCGGTTCTTCCCGGGTTTGGGCCAGTTTGGAGGCGGAAGCAGAACGCTTCCCAGATGTTGTGGTGTGATCGCGCTGCTTTGATCCGCCTCCAAACTGTCCCGTTCCCGGGCCAAATCGCCTCGTGTGAACGGGGCCAAAATAAATATAAATAAATAAATAAATGTTCTTTTTGAGTCAAATCCATGGGGTTGCCAGGCTCTTGTAAAATTCCTGTTCAGTTAAGTTGGGCTTGTAAAGGAGACCATCCTATAGGACTGTTTCTGAATCAGTTCACACAAAAAATATTTGCAGAATCCAAATACTAAAGGAAAGGAATGAACCAAAAATAAAATGTAATAAATTTATAATACCAACTAAGGCCTTCAATAAAGCTTGCTGCAATACTTGGGCAGGCAGTTTTCCCTGGGGAAGGGAGGCTTTATAACTTTAATTTTTTAAAAGCATGTATAAGTCTGGCTTTTTTCCAGACAAGCAGGGCCAAAGGTGGAGAACAGATTAAAAGTTCTATAAAACATCAAACTGCTATCAAGATATAGCAATGATTCTGTTAAAAAGTTCTGTCTTCCAGCCTTGTCAAAATTGCTCAAGAAATGGGGCCTTCCTAATTTCTCTTCCACATTGCTGAAATGATTACAGTGAAAGAAACAACAGAATGCACCTTTGCAGGGTCATAACAAATCTACAGGTGCTGCTGTGAGGAGTGAAGTTGCCACAGGGGCTTATCTTTGAAGAGACAGCTCTTCAGGTATGTAGATCCTCAACATTTGCTGAAGTTTTGTCTTTGTTTTTAATTAGAACACATACATTGTTTGTGACTTTGAATTACACCCTTCTAAAAATTGTCTTTTTGGCTGCACTCCTGAAGCCCCTAGTGCTTCAGGAACATTGTAAGTGTCAGTGGGATTTTGCCAATCAAAGTGCTTCTAGGCTAGCAGCCTTAGAGTTCAGAACTTAAATTGTGCCTAGCAAAAATGATCAACGTTGTTTTGAAATATTCAAATGAAAGTATTCATGGCAGAAATCACCAAGGAATAGAATTCTGCACCCCCTCCGGGCTGCACACATGCAGTCTCTCCTGGAACACTGTTTTGAAAGTGTACCATAACAGTAGCAAAAAAAAAAAGTGATTTGTGTTTTGGGATGCTCATTCATTTTTAGGAACCTTTTTTTGTAGTAACTGATAGAAATGGGCTGAAGCCAGTTTGTGTCTGAAATTGAACCAAAAGCCTCAAGAGCAGATGGCCTAGCATGTTCAGCAAAAGTGCTGTCTGGAAATGTGAGACATTCTTCTCTAATGAAGAACCTCAAGGACTAGCCTCTCTGCTTATCATCAACCTTTGAGTCTACCTCATTCCCTTATTCTCCCAGGCACTATTGCAAATGAGGAAAAGCAAGCAACCAAAGTGATTTGAAAGTCATATTGTATTTACATTATTGCCCTATACAGATAGAGCTGGCTTTTGAAAACTGCCAGCAGTTTGAACTCTTAATATAATGAACCGTTGTATGTTCTAAAAGATATCTGTAGGAATAGTTTCTGTGTCTATGTTGGGTTTTTTCCCGTAGGAAATGAGAAATAGAGGCGTCATCCAGAGATTTTAATTCACAATATTATTTAGAAAATGTATATGCTGTGTCAAGAGACCTGCTCAAGATGCTTGACAGAAGAGCAGGTTGTGTGTATAATGCTGCAGATGAGATCTCTTCTTCATGCTCTTGCCAAACAGTAATGTTGTGTCTCACCTGTTTGGGAGGATAGGGTGTAGAAGATCAACAGATGATTAGCAGGATAAGCTTTCTGTTGGGATGTTCCTATGGATAGGTCCGTCCAGCAAGGATTACCACTTGTAATTTATTTGTTTACCATTTGTGTGAACAGATCCAGCAAAGAGCACCACAGGTGCACAATGGGGTGCTGAATACAGGTATTTTCCACGTTGTTTTCCACATGTTGATTATGCCCAGCATAGCTGTCTGTGGTGGATTAGGGTGAAAGTCATTGACATTTTTTTCAGTGTCTTTAGTAATAACAGTTTCTTTAAAAATGCTTGTTTCCCTTAAGGTTACCTCCATGTGGCTCTAATGGGGGGAGGGGTGGGTCTATTTTTTTGTGTTTCCAGTCCAGCAGGCCTTGTGCCAAGAAAGTCCAGCACAGTCACATCTATTATAGAAAGAGGGATTTTCAAAAAATGAAGAGTTATTTAAATTTAATTTGAAATTAAGAGAGAACACCCCTTTAGGAAGCTTAGAGGCTATTTAAAAACACTTCAGCAGAGACTCAGATAAAATGTACCCCATACATTGGGAAGGATACAAACAAATCTGAGCGGATGTAAAGGTTATTCAATAGCAGAGTCAAGGAAGCCATCAAATGTTTCCTTTAAAAAGTAGAAATCTTTCTTAAATGAGGGAAATTAAAAAAGAATACAAACTATAGGATGAAAAAAGAAAGTTATAATAAAAAAGTTCTTGAAATGTGAATTGCAATAAACTGTCACTTTTCACAAAACAAAGAATAACCAGTACACCCACCTCTAGCTTTACCGGGACTGGTGCCATTTATTCATAACTAATCTGGAGTCAGGAGTAAGTAGTTTGTAGCAAAGTTTACAGATGATACAAAAGTATTCAGGCAGTGAAGATCCAAGCAGACTGTGAGGAGCTCTAAAAATATTAGAAGAAGAAGAAGAGATTGGATTTATACCCCGCCCTTCACTTGGAGTCTCAGAGCGGCTTACAAACTCCTTTCCCTTCCCCTCCCCACAACAAACACCCTGTGAGGAGGGTGGGGCTGAGAGAACTCTGACACAAACTGCTCTTTTTCAAGGACAGCTGTGCTAGAGTTTGTGACTGACCCAAGGTCACATCAGCAGGTGCAAGTGGAGGAGGGGGGAATCAAACCCAGTTTCCCCAGATTAGAGTCCGCACACCTAACCACTACACCAAATTAGGAGATGAAATTGATTGTTAGTAGTGCAGAAAAAAATAATACTATTTCATACAGCACATGGCATTCATCACCACAATATGTGATGATGATTAGATTGGCTTTCAAATCAGACAAATGAATAGATGAATTAATTAAGGAATATTAACCATGATAGCCAAGTTGGAACCTCGATATCCAGAGGTAGTATGCTTCTGAATACCAAATGCTAAAGATGGGAGAATGGCCATACTGATGACCAGTGTAATCTTACCAGAGGCATCTGGTTGGCCATTGTACAATATAAGATTGTAAAATATAAGATTCTGGAGTATCCTCTGATCCAACAGGTCTGATTTTAAACGTTTATTTAGTACATGTTTACCCCGCCCTTTCTCCAATGAGCTCAGGGTGGCATACATGGATTTGTCCCCTCCTATTGGGCCAGTGGGGCAATGGATAATGCATCTAACTGTGGATCATTACTGAGGCATTCAAGAGAACATCAGAAGAAAATTAGCTTCTGTTTTAGACGTTACAGCAAAGCTTTGGATTGTGTCAATCTTGAAAAGTTACAGTTGGTTCTAAAAGAAATAGGTATACAACAACTTCTGATAGTTTTGATGCACTGTACCCTAGATGAAAGGCTATTGTTAGGACAGAATATAGAGAAACAGAATGGTTTCCAATTGGAAAAGGTGTCAGACAGGATGTATTTTAATTTCCCTCTTCAATCTATATGCAGAAGATATCATAAAGAAAGCTGGGTTAGATTTAGATGAAGGTGAAAATTGATAGAAGGAATTTCAACAGTGTGAGATCTGCAGATGACACTAGTGAAAACAGTGAAGGCTTGAAATGACTAATGAAGGTTAAAGCAGAAAGTGCCAAAGCAGGATTACAGTTGAATGTCAAGAAGACAAAAGTAATGACTACTGCTGAGGAATTACACAACTTTAAGGTTGACGATGAAAAAATTGAAATTGTTAAAAGATTTTCTATTCCTTGGCTCCATCATCAACCGAAAGGGGGACTGCAGCCAAGAAGTCAGAAGGAGATTGAGACTGGGAAGGGCAGCTATGCAGGAGCTAGAAAAGATCCTTAAGTGTAAAGCTGTGTTGCTGGCGACCAAGGTCAAGATAATTCATGCCATAGTGTTCCGCATTACTATGTATGGGTGTGAAAGTTGAACAATGAAGAAACTGTCACAAAAGTCGATTCATGTGAAGTGTGAATTGTCCCCTTCCAGATTTGTAAAATAGCCCCAAGAGGCTATATGACTCTACTATAAAGAACAACCACTTGGAAGTACTGTATAAATATGGGAGGAGCTTTGGTTCACTGGTAGAGTACTTGCTTAGCAAACAGAAAGTTTAATCCCTTTGTAAACAAAATGTTCCCAACCAATGTTCCCTCTAAGCTGGGGAGTCCTGTGAGCAAAAATTCTACTTTGTGAGCTACTGGCCTTAAAGTTGTGAGTAGGTGATTTGGCTCCTGCATACATTAGTTTGCTCTGGAGCCCTCCTTTCTGAGCTAAGGCAGAAATGTGTGAGCTGGAGGCTAAAAAACTGTGAGCTAGCTCACACTTACTCAGCTTAGAGGGAACACTGTTCCCAACATCTTTCTATTATCTTCATTTTAAAGGATCTCAGGTAATAGATGTTGGGAACAACATTATTCACCCTGAGATTCTGGATAGCCATTGCTCGGTAGAGTAGAGAATGCTGAACTAGACAGACCCAGTGGTCTGACTCTGTATAACACAACTTCATGTGTTCATATGTTAGAGGCAAACTACATAATACATTTCGTCACTTTTTTGTACAAGCTTGCCCATGTTCCTCACAGCCACACAGCAGCTGTAGGGAACTGCTTCTTAAAGAAAACAAGAGCCCAGACAGGCTGGGATTGTCACTATGGAGTAAGGAAGGGATCCTACCTCCCCCACAGTAGTTTTCTTGTGTGAAAACCACACTTGGGGGAAGGAGAGTTATTTTGCCTATTTTGCTGCTCCATGTGTACAGGTACTCTGAATGGAGTAGCAAAATTGGCAAAATGGCTGTCTCCCCCCAGCACAGTTTTCATGTGAGGAAACTGCTGGGGGGGAGAGAAGGAGCCCTTCCTCTCTCTGTGACACCATTCTGAACCCATTTGAGCTGTTCTCCCCCCCCCTTTTTTTTTTAAAGAAGCAGTTCCCTGCAGCTGCTGTGTGTCTGCAGGGAATACATGCAAGGTAGTGTAAACAAGTGAAGGAATATCTTATGTAGTTTGCTTCCTAAATTTCCTGTTCATACAAAGATAGCTGCGTGCCCAAGAGGCATCTTTATCTGGTCAGCTTTTGTGTGGAACTTTGTTGCAGCATCTCCTCTCCGCCTAGCCCCACCTCAAGTGTTCCCACAATCCTTTACTTGCAGGGGGCATTTCCTGCAGGAGCGCACAGGAGCGCACAGGAGCGGAGCTCCGGCAGTAAAGAGCCCAGGGGGCGGGCATATGCAACAAGCCCCACCCCCTGCTCCCAGCAGCCCTCAGTCAGAGCAAGAAGCAGCCAGGTAAGTTGCAGAGCCCCCCCCCTGGGCCCCCGGTCCAAAACAGTCCAGTGCCACCTTTAAGACCAAGTTTTATGGCACAAGCTCTCCCTCCTCTGTGAGGACAGATCTGCACGTCCCCCCCCCAATACCTAGCAATCCAAAACAATTCAGTGGAGCCTGAGCAGTGGGTGTTGCCTTCTGACACACTTCCAGTGATGTCAGGGGGTGTGGCATATGCAAATTAGTTATGCTAATGAGTTATACTAATGAGCTCCTGCACCTCTTTTCCTACGAAATGACCCCTGCTTGCAGTACTGGTGGCTACTGCTGACTCCATCAGGAATCCAGCAAGCAGAGGCGAGAAATGATAAGATGCCACTAGGCCTGAAGTCAATCTGCAGCATGTGTCATGCTACCTCCATGTGGAAGAAGGGAGGCCAGGGTGAGATCCTTTACAACAACCACATGGGCTGCCCAGGGCTACCCAGTACTAGGAAAGTTTGCTTACATCAGCATCGTAGCTGCCATGCAGTGGTGAGAGTGGCAGCAGCAGAAGCAGTGAAGGGAAGCAGAGTAAGAAGGAAATTCATAAGGCATCAGCTTACTCAGGAAGGGGGGAGTTCTGAAAATAAAGTTTCCATTAAAGTAAAAGGGAGAAGGCATATTTATAAGTTTAAAAATCCCATCAAAGCTCCAGAATCTGTAGCCACTATCATTATGGCAGAGTCTCTTTTGTAAGAGAGTTTACCATTTTATTTTATTTTTTATTTAATTGTATTTATACCCCACCCTCCCCGCAAACGGGGAGATGTTCTTTCAGTGATTGATGAGCATTCTATGCTCTAATTAAAGCAGGGATGTCAAACATACGGCCCGTGGGCAGGAACCGGCCCATCCAGGGCTCTTATCCAGCCCAAGAGCAACTGATTACTTTTATTGCCAGATGACTGAGGCGGTGCATTATGTCTTTGTAAACTGTCCCAGTGCTAATGAGTAATAGGTGGTGACAGTAGGAGGGTGGGCATCAGGAAGATACTTTAAGGAAATACTGTATAATGTTTTGAGCATGTTTGTATTTTGAGTAAAAAATAATATCGTTAATTGGGTTTGCTTCTGTCCTTTATAAAGTTTATATCTCAGAACACATGGAGGCGCTTCTATAATTGGTATAATAGCACAAATGATTGTAACGTAAAAATGTAATCCCTAGAGCAAAGTATAGGTTAGAACATTGAGATAGCAGGTACAGATGTTGGTTTTAAGATACAAAAATGTGAGCTCATAGAAAATAATGATACGTGATATTGTATTGGATAGAGAATATCTAAGAGGCAATTGTTGGAAACTTAAGCATTTGATACCCCCATTTGTGTTATATCTGTGTATGTTTGGTTTGTTTGTTATGAAAAAAACAAATAAAATTCTACCCTTTGAGGGCAGATTTTTATATTAAAAAATAAAGTTTATATCTCCGGTACCTGGCATTACATTTTATGGCACATATGGCCCACCCCAACAAAGTGACATTTATGTCAGATCTGGCCCTCCTAACAAATGAATTTGACACCTCTGATTTAGAGGGTTTATTCAAGACGAATACTGTGAAAAAGTACACCTTTAAGATGGCTTATTCCTACCATAGGTAGTCCCAAAGACTGTTTCAACCCAGCAATTTCCATAATAGGACCAATAGAAGATCTCCCTAAGGAAAATTGAATACTTAGGACTTCCGGTTTATGGCGACACACTGGCAGACGCACCTCCTGGACCACCCGGGGGTGCAATCTGTGCACTAGCAGTTAGGAGGGGGAATGATTGTTCGCCGCCGCCACCCCCGGAGCCTTTGTGAAAGGCTCCTAGCCATGGGACGTTTGAGGGGTGGCCTCTTTGCCAGCGCGATGCTGGGGAATTGAGGCGCTCTTCCACCCTGACAGTCCTGCTGCTATGCGTCCGAATGGAATTAGAGCCACTGACCAGGACAAGCGTCGGAGATCAAGCATTTAAAACACATTTTGAGTGAGGTCTTATGACCAACAACGAACAGTGAGTCGAGTGAAAACGAAATACTGGCAACTTAAAAATATAGCCCCCCCCAAGAACGGCAAGAAAAGCGAGTGGGGGAGGGGCCCCTCCCATATGCATGAACTAAAAAGCGATTTAGCAAAGGAGGGAACGGAACGAAAAGCATTGAAATCTGTTTTAAGAACCTTACCAGAGCGCGGATAGGTGTTGGATGAATTTCAGAGACTTTAGCAAGTTCTGACAAAAGTAAACAATCCATAAAAATGGCATGGAAAAAAGTGGAGAGAGACAAACAAGCAAAAGTGAAACCACCGGGGAGCATGAGCCCACGACCGGAAGAGACCACTGAGTTCTCTAAACTTTTGGCGCACTCTACTGGATTAGATGACTAACATCAGTCAGCAGCTGACAACTCTAAACCAGAACTTTGCAACTCAGCAGCTCCAACTGTCTGAAACTACAAAAAAGACAGAGCAAACAGCTGAGAAAGTAAAGGAAATAGATGCCAACTCTAAAAAAGTCAAGAAAAAGGTGCAAATGCTGGAAAGGAAGCAAGCTTCGGAAGAATCTCAATGTTTACAACTGAAAATGGAGAAAGCTAACCTGGTCCTCCGGTTCCAAGGAGTCCCTGAAGTAAAAGATGAGAATCTAAAGCAATGTTTGAGTGTGCATTAGCCCCAGTTACAGATTTAAAAGCGGAATACCTTATAAGCGAAATGGATGTGGTCTATAGGGCCTATTCTGTTTACATCAAGAAAAATAATCTGCCTGGGGAGATAGATTCTCGAAGAGAAACGTGAGGGATTCTATCCTGAAAGCAACTACAGGAACACCCCTGAAAATCGGAGGCAACACCATCAGGATTTTAAAAGATATCCCATTTTAAATAAGGAAGAAGAGGAAGAACTATAAAGACTTAATCCTTTTTTGACAAACAAACAGCATTTCCTACAGATGGTTAACCCCTGAAGGCATCATTTTCAAAATGCAGGACAAAAAAAGAAAAAATTGACTCTGTTTCCAAAGCGCGTGTGTTCCTGAGACTGCAACTGGGAGAACCAGTTGAGAATGCTAAAGAAGATGACAGCAAATCTAGTGGTGAACTGGACTCTGTGTCTTCCAGCGAGGATTCTGCTTCAGAAAAGGAGGTGGCTGCCCCTAAACGAAAATACTAATTGAGGATTAGAAAAGATAAAGCAAAGTGAAGGCTGAAGGACTCTGAATGGTGCCTTAAAGCATGTCATATAAATGATGCTCTTGGGGTTGTCTTTAAACAGTTAAAAATGATTAAAAAGATAAATAATTTAGCTTAATTGACTATGTTCAATGTAATGCAAGCATTTTAAACACGTATATAAGCTGATGTAATGGTCTCCTATACTTGGGGTTTTAGTTATTAGTGGTTTTCTTTCCTTTCTCCTTAGATGTAGATGTTCCCTCCCTATTTTTTCATTGTAGTTTGTAGTTTATAGAAAAAACAAAAAAAATCCCCTTCAGGGGGCATAAAAAAAAGAAAATTGAATACTTAGATTTTGTTTGTCATGCACCATTGGAATATTTCAAGTTTCAATCATGCTGTTTTCATGTTCCTAACAGGCCAGGAAAAAAAGTTGTATCTAGAAACATTGGACTCATATTGGACTTATTCCACCAGTGTCCATCAAGGAAAATGTGGGTAGCAGCTTTTAGTCTGTGTAAGAGACTCTTTTTATATACATTAAATATATTACAAACTCTTGTGTATTAGGTTATCCAGCTAGCCCTAGGAATAGCTTGTGTTTATTTTGAAAAATAAAGGTGCCTTTGTCAAAATCAAGTATTTACCTTCTCTAAAACTTGCTTTATTTTCTCTGTCATAAATACTTCTCTCCCATGTGTTGTGAGGAGATGTATACTTTGTATCTGTCTCATTTTGTGTTATGTCAAAATATACCAAATTTATCCATTTTATTTATGAAATGTTATTAATTTATAGTTTTAAAAAAGAATTTGAAACTTTGTGTCTGCTTCTATCTCTTTCCTATGCTGTCTTGATCTTCTTGCTGTGATTCTAGACTCTTCCTTGATGTCGATAAGGTTTCTAACCCTGGTTTCCTGACAACAGAGTTTTTTCTCAACCTCTGAGACCTCTCCCATTTGCGCTTTTCTCACAGCCTTCTCACTCTTCTGCTTAGTCCCTCTCCCTCTTATTGTCTTGTAAAAAAGAGGGCTGAATATCCCGCCCTTTTGCTGCTGATGTCAACGTTAAGACATTTCCGCTCAGTACTTAATATCATCACTGCGTCTTATATCTTTTAGCACATCTGGAGCAAAGCCAAACAATGTGGGTTATTTGTTCTCATACCTAATCAAATCCACAGACTTTTGTTTTTCCCTTTGGCAAAAAGATTTATTTATGCCTGGGTAAACTCCACGTTGTGTTCCTCTTCACAATATATTAGAAAAGGGAACCTGCCCTTTCATGCCATATACATTTTCCCCTCATACTCACTGTGTTGTTGTCCTCTTTTACATGCACTGGCATGCCCCACCTCCTCTCCCATTGTTTTTTCTTCATGACCAAGGAGAGTGACTCAGGACTAATCAGATTATTATCGTTGGACATTGAAAAGTACTGGAAGCAGAGGATCATCATAGTGTATCAGCTCAAGGTTTATTGATTACATCAGGAACTCAAAGATAACTTTGGCCGGCCACAGGTCGGCTTATATGCGTGAACACACCACACCCAACTCACACCCAGCACACACCCCAAGCCCAGTGATAGGTTCTATTTACATGCAACAGACCTGGTTGGTCTACTTTCAGATCCGGGTGAACCCATTGGTGCGCCCTAGGATCTGAAGTGGCTATTGTTCGTATGGGCAAAGGTCCGGGTCTGTTTTAGACCGCATGGCCAGGCCCACATGGCCATGGCCATCTTTACTTAATACATTACACCCCTTCCCCATAGTTTGAATGCACTCGCACACAAAGTCCTTCAGATACTCGGGGCGCCTCCGTTCCCGAGTGGCTTACAGCTTGAGCAAGCGTGGGAAAGGAGAAAGGGAGATCAGGAACTTCTGAATGGGAAGAAGTAATACGCTGCTAGGGGGTTGCTCTCGGGTTGCCTTGTGAGTCACAGCCAAGCTGCACTGCCTGCGTGTCTTTTTAAAAAGTCTGTTATAAAAAAGGTTGGGCATGGGAACTGAAATGCTGGGGAGGGTGGGGGGAGGGCAGCTCTGGAGGGTGTGTACCTTTAAGGAAATGTTTTTAAATGACTTTTAGTCTTTTCCTGGAGAACATCTTGTGGGGCTGTCCCTTTAAGAAAGGGGGCAGAGCCCCAAATAGCCCCACCATAGTTACAGGCCAGGTTGTAACTGCTGCTGTTGCTACTGGTTCCTATTCCAGTCAACCCCACAGAGTAGGGCATCTCCCTCACTTGTGTCATTTGATGTTGTAAATGAGCATGGATATAATGTCAGTGTATTGCCACATCTGCTTGGAGGTCATGATGGTGGGAAAGTGCCATCAAGTCACAGCCAATTTATGGTGCCCCTACGGGGTTTCCAAAGCAAAAGACAAACACGGGTGATTTGCCATTACTGCCTCTGCATAGCCACCTTGGATTTCCTTGGTGGTCCCCCATCCAAGTACTAACTATTAATATCCCCTCTAAGGTGTGGAGTCTTGTGAGCAAAAATTCTACGTTGTGAGCTGCTGGCATTAAAGTTGTGAGTGAGCGATCTGTCTACTGCATAAATAAGTTTGCTCTGGAGCCATCCTTCCTGAGCTAAGACAAAAATGTGTGAGCCGGAGGCTAAAAAACTGTGAGCTAGCTCACACTAACTCAGTTTAGAGGGAACACTACAGCTGACCCTGCTTTGCGTCCAAGATCTAACAAACCAGCCTAGCCTGGGCTATCCAGGGAGATCACAGCTAGATTATATATAAACTCCACCTAACTTTTTATCATGGAAGCATGCCAGAACATCTGCTGCCCTTCTCAGTTGTTATGTTTCTGACAGTCCTATCATGCATACCAGGAGAGTGTACTATGTGTGACCATCTCAATACCAGTGATAACCATTTGGTCTGAATTGGACAATGCATGTATATTCTGGCTTCAGTATCTGTAAACATATAATCTGAAAAATCTGGGTTTCTGATCATGCATACCAAATCCAGAATTTATACACATTGGCCCATTCCAGTTACATGGTGATCTTATGTACTGAGACAATCGTGCATTGTGTACTTTCCTGGTACACATAATAGGAACTCTGGAAACAATGACTGAAAAGGACTTACATTTATTTATTTATTTATTTATTTAACATTCAACTTTATATCCTGCTCGAACCCCCTTGTCACGGGGGTCTCTGAGCGGCTTACAGTTCGGTGCTAGTCACCATTTTACTTCCCTGACTAAGGCCACATATTTGTATGGGGTGGGGAGACCTACCGGCACCCCTATGGTGGTGGTTGGTAGTTGGTGGTGTTCTCCTCTTCTTCCTGTTGGCTCAGGCGGTTTCTCAGGTGGGACGCTCTCCTCGGCGCCTCTTCACATGAATGACCAACTATGTTGCAACGTTTTCCACACACGGGCCACCAAAGGAATCGTTCCCAAAGCATTCCTGTGGAAGAAAACATTTTGTTGGAGTCATCTCTGGGATCCCTACACTGCATAAAGTTGATCAGGTTTTAATTTGTATAGCTAAAACTTAACTAAAATGGTACTTGGGAGCTCATCTTGTTGGTAAAGCCAGTCACTTTGACCCAAAGCTTATGCAGGTATGCAAAAACTGTCACATAGAATGTGCTCTTAATGAAACAGACACAAATATCTGACTTCTAGCAGACTTTTAAACACTGTCTCCCTTATGAAACCTTTAGAGAACAATAGTTCTTTCATTTTCTCAGGGCATAGATAGTTGAGCAAGGTAAATTACCTTGACACAAATCCTTGGAGCAGCACTTCTTTGAGCAGGGGGATGAACAAAGTGTTCTGTGACGCTGGGTTGTCTCATCTTTTTGAACATGGAGAATATCCTTGAAAAGTACAACTGAGGTTAGGGAAGTTAGGGAGACAGCTTTCTAAAATGTATATGTCTCTGAAAGGCAAAACAGTCGGCTTGGTTTTAAGAACATATGGGCTGCGATCACAAACCCTTTAAGCAGGCATATTTTTAAAGATGTGCAGTTGGAATGTTACTAATCACGATCTGACTCAACATTCATATGTAAATGCTCCAAATTCATACAGAATTATCTCCAACCTTTGGAAGTAATCAGAGGCAATCCAATCTGATTATTATTCTGGTGCCTCATCGTCTGGGTCAGCTTCATGGCAGTAGGCAGCCATAGGAGAGAGTGATTCAGCAGATAACACGCCTGATAGGGATGCCACCCATCCAAAACAGTCTATGTTACAATCCAAACAGGATCATCCCATTTAGCATTTCTATGCACAGTTTTCACATTCTGCCAATCATAACATTGACAAATTTGCTTTGGAAGTACAATTCCTGCTTGCTTTAATGATTTTGTTTTCTGGGGCTCTACCCTCCACCTGTCAGGGAGGAACAAAAGTTTTGCAGGCCCAGCAGGTAGGGAAATAAAGGCTCAGCTACACACTCACACACCCCTGATTTCGAGGCAGAAGCTTTGCATGCTTATGCTGCTGGGGGTGGGATGCAGGTACACAAAGACAAATAGAGGCAAAGACCCCTTAGTCCAACAATTTTCTCTTAAAGTTTACTGTTTTGGCCTACTTACAGAGCTATTGTAGGAAAGCAATATTCATCCCTCAAGGTTAGTAAGATGCTAGGAACAAATCAGCAGGCCGAAAATTCACAGTCCAATGGCGATGTAAATGGACCCTGCCAGTGTAAATTAATGGAGAGAAAAATCACACCTCTACCAGGAGAATGGAACAAAAGGATAGCTAGTTCATCTTCCATGCCTGTAGAAGCTATGAAACTCAGGACCATACCATCCACTGCCACAGTGGGAAACACAGCTCCCAAAGGCCCCATCCCTGCTGACAGAGAGCCCAGAGGCCTCCCAGGCAGCTACACAGGGCCCTTACCTGGCACCATGATCTGAGGACCAGGAAGAAGTCCCATCACTGGAGTAGCCCAGAGGGGCCTGAACAATGGCAAGCCAGAGCAAAGGCCAAGGTGGGGCCTAAGAGGTCTGCAGAAGGGCAAGTGAGCCTGACAGCAACCTTGGCCTAGAGACTGAACTTCAGAAGGCTAGGGACAAGCAGGGGTCAGGACTGAGGACCAGCAGCCTTCCCCAGTCAAACCCCTGGCATAACCAATAGAGCAAGAGAGAGCACAGTTTGGGGGAGGAGCCATGCAGCAGCCCGGTAGGAGGAACGGGGAAGAGCAAATCATTGCCCTCCCTCAGAGAGAGGCCAGGTATGCCCAGGGAAGGGTGGGGCTATTTGGACCTTTAAAGATAGGTTCCTGGGAAAGGCTGAGGAGGAGGAGAACATGGAGCTCTGATGCAGCAAGAGCTGTGGTCCTGGGGACAGAAGAAGGAAAAAGGTGGTGCAACCTCCTTCCCTCCCCCATCCTTAGGCCTGGAGACACTCAGCAAGACAGCTGAAGACAAGCCATTGAAGCTGGAAAGGGGGAAACGTTAGATGTCAAACAGGAAAAGACACACAGTCATCCTAACTGGGGAAAGCACAGGTTAGAAATTTTCTGAAAATGAATCGGAAGGTCCTTCTTCCCAGATTGTCTTGATTTTCTTTCACCTCTGGACTCACACCAGGTAGCATGAAAGACACCCTTGGATTCTATTCTGACCATATGTAGCCATATAACAAGAAGAAACACAGACCTTGAACTCAGGTTAATGGAACCTCCCTGAGGGCTTGAACCTCCATGGATGAAGTGCCTGTTCCCTTAAGTGTATCTATTAGGGATGTGTCTAGTGAGGGTAAAACAGGTTATGGTTTGACATTTTATTTTCCATCTTTTGTTCATGACCATAAATAATGTGCATGATTCTTTTATAAAACCTTTCTAAATTGAAAGCTAGAAGTCAGATTTATTTACCCCACAAAGACCATGCCTTACTCCCAACCAGTGTTCTCTGTAAGCTGAGTTAGTGTGAGCTAGCTCACAGTTTTTTAGCCTCCAGCTCACACATCTTTGTCTTAGCTCAGGAAGGATGGCTCCAGAGCAAACTAATTTATGCAGTAGCCAAATTGCTTGCTGACAACTTTAATGCCAGTACCTTACAAAGTAGAATTTTTGCTCACAAGACTCCACAGCTTAGAGGGAGCATTGCTCCCAACCACATTACCAAACGTGAAGTAAGGGAGGGACAAGTTGACTCCTTCATCCCTGAGGGTGTGAAAGGGCACCTGCTCATTCCCCCTAGAGCTTGGCCAAGTGAGGTGGCAAATGGAGTAAAGAGTTGTCACGAGACTCTGGAGGCTTAGAGGGGTGCGGTCCCATTCCCACAGCAGGTTATAGTCTACAAATTGAGTGAGTGGTAGCAGTAGCCAAAGAAAAGGTTAACCTGGAAAACAGAGGGAAGGAGGCACATTGCCAAGGGGTGACTTGGGGCAGCCTGGACACTTCTGTATTCCTGATAAGGAAATAGCCTAGTGCCTTGTGAGAACTATGTGACTCTTCCACACCAATGTACCCTCTAAGCTGTGGAGTCTTGTGAGCAAAAATCCTACTTTGTGAGCTACTGGCATTAAAGTTGTGAGCAAGTGATTTGGCCACTACATAAATTAGTTTGCTCTGGAGCCATTCTTCCTGAGTTAAGGCAAAAACGTGTGAGCTGCAGGCTAAAGAACTGTGAGCTAGCTCACACTAACTCAGCTTAGAGGGAACATTGTGAATCCACACCCAGGGTTACATCTGAGACAGGCAGCCTGCCTTCCCTGCAGATCAGAGAGGAGCAGAGGCAGAAATGACCCTCTCCCCAAAATCACACATACAAGTTTAACAATGTTTGTGTGCTCCATTTTATTTATTTGTTTATTTAAAAATAGACTCTCCACTCCCAAATGAGGATGCTGGAATTTTCAATCCCCGATGTGACCCCAGAAATAACATGTAGTCTCCATATAGGAATTATGAGCCATTCAATTGAGAGTCCCTTCTCTCCCTTGGTTATAACGTATTTCAGTTTAGCAGCAAACAGAGAAAGTAAACACTGTCTTATACTAACTTAGAATAGATTTATAAATAAATTAAAATTGTGTGGAAGCAAATTTGACATAACACAGTACAGAACATGGTAAAACACAGTATGCACAATCCTATGAATATCATGTGTGTGTGCCCGGTGCAAGCAGCTCCTGGTTCTCAGGGAACAAGTTTGCTCCCTTGAGGCCGAGGTAGCTGACCTGGAGAAGCAGAGCCAGTCACTTAGGCACATTGAGAAGACTCTCGGGGACTTGTTAGATATGTCCCACTCTGAAGCTGGCAGCCCCGCTGCTTTCAGGGAGCATGAGAGTTGAGAGGAAACAGGGCACTGTGCTGCGGATAAGGGAAATGTGCCCTCAGAAAGGACCTCTTCTTCAGCTGGTGAACTGTTATCCTTTCGCACCAAGGAACCATCCCTTGGCAGGGAGGGAGGGGGGCTCTTGGTGGTGATTTGATCCTTAGGCAGGTAGACAGCTTGGTGGTGAACCCGCGTACTGACCATATGGTGACTTGCCTGCTTGGTGCGAAGGTAGCAGACATTACACGTGTACTAGATAGGCTGGTAGATAGTGCTGGGGAGGAACCAGTGGTCGTGGTACATGTTGGCACCAACAATGTGGGGAAATGCAGTCATGAGGTCCTGGAGGAAAAATTTAGGCTGCTAGGCAGGAAACTCAAGGCCAGGACCTCCAAGGTAGCCTTCTCGGAAGTGCTACCTGTTCCACGCACAGGGCTGGAGAGACAGGCACAGATCAGGAGTCTCAATGCGTGGATGAGACAACGGTGTAGGGGGGAAGGGTTCAAGTTTGTTAGGCACTGGGATGCTTTTTGGAACAAGAGGGAGCTGTACAGGCGAGATGGTCTCCACTTGTCCTAAGAAGGAACCAGGCTGCTGGTGCTTAAAATCAAAAAGGTGGCAGAGTAGTTTTTAAACTGAATATTGGGGGAAAGCTGACAGGAAATGAAAAGTCTCTGGTTCAGGATGGCTCATCTCAAAGAGATGAAGGGGTAGCTATTATTTTTCTACAAGAAAATGGATTAGAATTGTCCACTGAGACTGTGGTTAATGATATGGACTGCCTGGCAAGGTCTCGAGGCAGCAAGAGGAAGGTTGTGGGCTTAACACATATGGGAAATGATAGATGTTTATATACAAATGCTAGAAGTGACTGAGGTAAAATTGGGGAGTTGGAATGCTTGGTGTTAGGGAGAAAACAGACATTGTGGGTATTTCAGAAACTTGGTGGGATGAGGAAAATCAGTGGGATGTGATGATTCCTGGTTATAAATTATATCGGAAGGATGGGGGAGAAGTGTTGGAGGTGGGGTGGCTCTGTATATCAGAGAGGGTACACAGTCAAGTAAGACTGAGAGGGTAAGAGAACTGGATTCGCTTCTGGAAATGCTATGGGTTGAAATAGGGGACCCAAAAGGAAGCTTAGCACTGCGTGTTTCTTATCGCCCATCAGATCAAAAGATAGAGGAGGATTATAAAACAATGAATGCATTAAAGATAGCAGCTAGACGAAATAACTGTATCGTAATAGGTGATTTTAACTACCTACACATTGATTGGGTCAATATGTGTTCAAGTCAGGGAAAAGAGATTGAGTTTCTAGACAGTCTCAATGACTATGCTATGGAGCATATTGTCACAGAACCTACCAGGGGAGAGGCGATCCTGGATTTGGTCCCAAGTAATACCCAAGACCTAGTGAGAGATGTAAAAGTGATTGCACCACTTGGGAACAGTGACCATAATGTTACTAAGTTCAACATTTGTATAAATAGGGAGTTGCCCAAAAAGACTGACACAACCACTTTTAACTTTAAAAGGGGTAATTTCTCTGATATGAGGGCACATGTGAGGAAGAAACTGAAAGGAAAAGCAAAAATGTGGCCAAGTGCAAAGTAATGCACATTGGGGCCAAAAATACATGTTGACGGGGTCCAAACTGGCAGAGATCTTGGAGTCATAGTAGATAACTCACTGAAAATGTTGAGACAGTGTGTGACTGCAATAAAAAAGGCCAACACTATGCTGGGGATTATTAGGAAGGGAATTGATAACAAATCAGCCAGTATCATAATGCCCCTGTATAAATCAATGGTGTGGCCTCATTTGGAGTACTGTGTACAGTTCTCCACACCTCAAAAACGATATTATAGCTTTGGAAAAAGTGCAGAAAGGGGCAACTAGAATGATAAAAGGGTTGGAACACTTTCCCTATGAAGAAAGGTTAAAGCGCTTGGGGCTCTTTAGCTTGGAGAAACGACGGCTGAGGGGTGACATGATCAAGGTTTATAAGATTATGCATGGGATAGAGCAGGTTGAGAAAGAAGTACTTTTCTCCCTTTCTCACAACACAGGAACTTGTGGGCACTCAATGAAATTGCTGAGCAGTCGGGTTAGAGCACATAAAAGGAAGTACTTCTTCACCCAAAGAGTGATTAACACATGGAATTCACTGTCACAGGAAGTGGCGGCAGCTACAAGCATGGACGGCTTCAAGAGGGAATTAGATAAACACAAGAAGAGGGGACCCACAATACTCACGGGGGGGGGGAGCTCCATGTGGAGGAGGAAGCAGCCGCAGGTGAGCCTTCTCCCCCCACAGCACCGATGGTGAGGCCCAGGCCCGCCAATCCTTCTCCCCCACCCCCCTGCCCTGATTGTGAGAACTGGGCCTGCCAATTCTCTCCCCACCCCTCGGGCACTGATGGCAAGGCGTGCACAGCTCCCAGTCGCTGGGCCTGCCAATTCTTCACCCCCACCCCCTTCTCC
>NW_015166423.1:1633072-1633415 GCF_001447785.1 Gekko japonicus
CCCCCCCAGCGAGGCCTGAGCAGCTCCCAACCGCCGGGCCTGCCAAGCCTTCTCCCCCACCTCCCTTCTCCCGTGCCTCCTGGCACCGGCGGCGAGGCCTGAGTGGCTCCCAATTGCCAGGCCCACCAAGCCTTCTCCCACATAGCCAGAGAGTTCTCTGCACATGCACACGGAATGCTCTTTTACTTTTGGGGGGATTTAAGTATCCTCCGTATAGTTTTTTAAACTTTTCAGATTTTTCTGCACACCTGGGGATTGCCTCAAGTGTGCAGGAAAACCTCTTTGCCCCTCAAATGCCCCCGATGTGCGGACTTAGGTATCTGCACAGAGGGGGTGTCTCGGC
>NW_015166423.1:1634052-1653910 GCF_001447785.1 Gekko japonicus
GACAGCAGAGATCTGTCTCCCTGGAGAAAATGGCTGCTTTGGAGGGTGGACTCTGTGGCATTAGACCCAGCTGAGGCCTCTCCCTTCCCCAAACCCAGCCCTCCTTACAGTCCACCTCAAAACCTCTAGGAATTCCCCAGCCTGGCACTGGCAGCCCTTGTTAGGCCTGGCCCCCAAGGCTCGCTCCTTCCCTCCTTCCCTCCAAGGCCAAAAGAGGCCAGGAAAGGGCTCTTCCCCCACCCTTTTACTGACAGAGCCAGTTAGAAGCCTCCCCCCTCTGCCGCCCTGAATGTTCTAATCTCTCACTGTTGATGCCTGGAGTTAGATCCCTGCAGAGGCCATTTCAAAAGGTATTGGGGGGAATTCAACCCTCCCTGAAGGGATTTTTTAACTTCTTGGATTTTTCTCTAGACACAGGAAGTCTACTGACTATGTAGGAAAAGCTGCTGGGGGAGAGTGAGCCCTCTGTTGGCAGAAATAAGTATTTGCACAACCCCCCTGTGAAAATTAGATATATAGATATAGCCATCAGTGGCTATTAGCCACAAGGTATAGATAGGAACTCTCAGTCTGGGGCAAGTGATGCACTGTATTCTTGGTGTTTTTTGGGGGGTCAACAGTGGGATGGCTTCTAGTGTCCTGGCCCCACTGCTGGACCTCCTGATGGCACCTGGTATTTTTGGCCACTGTGTGACAGAGCGTTGGACTAGATGGGCCATTGGCCTGATCCAACATTGGCTTCTCCTATGTTCTTATGTTCACAGGTTTCTCAGGCTGAGTCTCAAAAGCCTCTACAAGAATTTCATTTAAGATGGGTGTCAGACTCTGCCTCCTGGGGGTTGCAGTCCAGGGCAGGTGTACCCCCCAGCATCCCTTTTTTGTCAGTGGGCCCAAAGAAGTCTCAGATAGGAGGAGGAGGTGGGTTTCACAGCATCCTCAGCCTTCTTTCTTCCAGAATTTGGTCCTCCCATTGGCTAGCTAGGTGTAACCTGGCCCATCCTCCTTGGGCGCACAAGGACCCACTTAATAAAGGGTTCCTGGGGGTGGGGCTACCCTGGACTCCTCCAATCCCATCTCTGGGGATAGTGCCTTGCCCACTTTGGCCTGTGGACACAATGTCTCTTGGTTACCTCAATTGGATGAAGGTCTTAATAGACCCCTCTGTTGGCCAGTGCTCTTCCCAGGAGATTGGTGCCACTGTCCCCCACATGCTCTTTGCCCCCCCTGTCATTTGCCCAGCTCCTGTCTCCCTCTTGCCAGCCTTCCCCACTGGTGCAGCCCATCCCAGGCTCACCCTCCTTCTGCCACCTCTCCCTGTGCGCTTGTCAGTCTCCCTTTGCCCCTGTTGCCTCTTCCAAGAATTCCTCCTGGCCCGTCTGTGATGCCCAACAGCCAGATGCCTCCCTTGCCCTGCACCAGCCCTCCACAGAACCTGGAGGAGCTGGGGAGCGTCTCCTCAGTCCCAGTGCTGGCTGTAGCCACCAAGCTTCATTCCCCAGCTTCATACAGCAGTGGGGAGAAAGCTGCAGGCTTGACTGTGCTCAGTTCCCCCACAAAGCCACAAGAGAGTGGATGTGGAGAGGCTGCCACCAGCCCTTGACACTGGGGCATATGATTACTAAATGTTCTTATAAATACGAAACAGAAGTGGGATATCAAAAGGTACATTTAAAAACATATTGCTAAAAGTTATTTAGCCATAGTTCAACACAGAATTAAGCATTTTTTAAGAAAGTGAGGTCAATGGGTTAAAGCTTACATAACTGTCCTGATTTGTGTTTGATATTGATTTTAATGGCTTACATGTTATATAGAATGTTCTGATGGTAAAATTCTTCTGCTAAGCCTTTATTCTGGCACAGACTGAGCTATTTCTAGTGCCGTCTTAAACAGAGTGACGCCCTTCTAGCCCACTAAAATTTAATAAATCGTCCCCAAAGAACCCTACCAGATTCCTTTCCTTCCAATTCTATACAGTTCAGAAAACAAACCACAATAATTAGTCCCTTCTTTGAATCTTTGATTAAGAAACATGTTTAACCAGACAATGTATGAAACTTAGAACGTATTAACTGAACTCCAGTTGAACATCTCGAGTAATTTCCTTGACACCTTTGCAATCTTATGTCTGAATTAAAACAATACCCAGATGACCAGATGGTCAAGAGAAATAAATCTGTATTGTAACAAGGGAAACAAAGACTTTTTATCCTGGAGTCCTGGTTTCTCATTAAATAATAAGTTGCTTTTGACAGATGTGCTGTTGTTGTATTCATTTTTAATCTCAGCCATATGGTGGCACAGTCTAATGATATTTCAGACATCATTCCTGAAAAAATTCCTGCTCAGTATTAAAGACTGGAAAGTGTAACATCCAAGAAAACGGATAAGAATAGAAAAAAGAGGCATCATTATCTAAAACTTAGCCTGAAATAAAGCAAACAAAATTAGTCCTGCTCTAAAATGGTTGAACAAGATGGCTTCTAAATTACTGTAAAGGAAATTAATGTTTCATTTATTGTGACACATAGATTGGGTTTTTTACATTTGTGAGTGGGCAAGCAAGCTTCTCCTTTGGCCCCAGCCAGAAGGAAGGGGATTATTCACATACACACATCTTCCTTCTTCTCCCAGATTCCTGTTTCCCTTTCACTGACCAGAGACCCCTACAAAGCTCCTTTCTTCTCACCCTCCCACTTTTTCTACCACTTAATGTATGCTTTGCAGCCACAATCCCTACTTCATCTGCTTTAGTTTCATTTCCCTTTGAGGCAGAAAGGGGGATATAAATAAATAAATGCATCTAGCCTTGCTTATGGGTAGACTCTTATTCAGCAGCCAGCCTTTACGCAAAAGTAGGCTTTTGTTCATGGGGCTGCCAATGGATCTATGGATCGTAGATCTTTTCAGCATTCCCCTTCCCCCAGCAGTCCTTCCCAACCTTGGGAAAGTTTATTGCCAGGGTCATGAGATTCACCTGGTCTCATAGCCACATGGATCAGGAGGCTGCAACAGGGAAGGGGAGGGAATTAAATAGCGCTTTCCAGTCTCTTCCTTTAGTAAAGCTGCAGAAATGGAAGTGATAGTAAGACCCCGGTCACACGGGGGAAACTGATGTGGCCAAAGTGCGGCTTTTTAGAGCCGCACCAAAAGAGACACGCGGCGGCGGGATCAGACAGATCAGACAGATCCCCTGAGCCGCCGTGCGGTTGCTCCCCGGCACGATCAAATGCCGGGGGGGAGGGGAAGCCACAGAAGGGAGAGCAAGGCAGCCGGCTGCGCATGTGTGCGCATGCACAGTTTGGCCGGGAGCCTCGAATGCTCCTGAAGACGGGCGCACCGGCGATCCCACAGCCGCGCTTGCTGCGGCATTTCAGGTAGGTGCTACTTTTTCCTAGGTTTTTTTTTAATGTGCGTTTTCGGCCTGAAGGGACGGATTGGGGATGGGTGCGTGCCGCTTCCCAGATGTTGCGATGTGATTGCGCCTGTTTGCTGCACCCCCGATCCGTCCCTCTTCCAGGCCAAAACCTCCTGTGTGACCGAGGCCTAAGGACACTTTTGTTTGTTTCCCTTTCCCTATTGCAGACTCCTGAACCACATGGCTATTAGACCAAACAGGTCTCACAATACTTACAATCAGAAGGTACTACTGGTAGAGGAAAATGTGGCAAAGAGCTTATTGGGTTAAATGTAAAAAAAAAAATGACTTGGAAGCACAGAAGCTTTATGCAGTACCCCTGATCCACCACACTTCCCAGTTAAGGGAAAATGCTGTTCAAACAAATTACAAAGATGATACGATTCCAATGGAAACAAGAGAAAGAAATTTTGTTTACAAAAATAGCACATCTTACACGACATATTCATGTAGGAACATTTAACTTATTGTGAACAGATTAGCTTCAACAAGGTTAACTTGCTACAGCTCCAAGCCCAGGTAAGAGAGAGAAGAGAGGTCCTATATAAGATGAAAACCAAAGGCAAGCAACAGCCAAAGAGGCTCCACATCTAACCGATGAGAGGGTGGGGCCAACTGCCAAGTGTACAATATCCAACAGATCTATGGCCATCAATGTCTTTTGTTGATGGATCATGGGGTTGTACAAGCCAACCATTTCTATGGCTACAAAGAATCTACTGAACACAGGATAGCCACTTTCTATATCTCCCCTTCTTTTCTCTCTACACTCTGTCTGCTGTCTTTTTCCTCCACCATATATCTGGGGATTGGCAAAAGGGAGGTGCCCTTTGAATTCCCTTTGAATTCAGAAGCAGGTATGATTATTTGACTGTACAGCAGTTCTAGTGCTACCATGGCTACACATGGGTTTCTCTTGTGGGCACTGTGACCAGCTTTGGTGAGAGCCAGTTTGGTGTAGTGGTTAAGAGAGGTGAACTCTAATCTGGAGAACTGAATTTAATTCCCCACTCCTCCACATGCAGCCAGCTGGGTGACCTTGGGTCAGTCACAGTTTTCTCAGAGCTGTTTTCTCAGAACTCTCTCAGCCCCACCTACCTCACAGGGTGTTTGTTGTGGGAGAGGCAGGGTAGGAGATTGTAAGCCACTCTAAGTGAAGGGCGAGGTATAAATCCAACTCTTCCTCTTCCTCTTGTTTTGTTTTCTCCAGAGTTCTCCAACCAGAGACTGCTTCTCTCCCAGGCTGTATTGCTGAGCCACCCACAGCCAAACTCTGGATGGTGGTGGTGAGAAATTTATTTGAGACTGGCTGTTTATTATTTTAAGCAAATGAGCTTCTTATGTGAAGCACAGCAGAGCTAAATAGCTCTGTCCTGCTTCACAGACATAACTTTGCCCCTCTTTCGCAGTAATATGAATGCATCAATTTAGCTTTAAGCATAACAATAAGATTGTTTCCTAGACAGATGAATTTTCACGTAAGTTTCCAAGAAACACTAGAAACTGCATAGTCTCACTTAGAAGCCACTTAAACTGTAGAATTAGTTTATAAAGTCAGTGAGTTACAGTACTTGCCGAAAACAAAAGTGGATTGCTAAGAATGATGCTTTTAGGACACAAAAGGACCGAGGGGGGCAAGTATGTGCTCCCATGCCTCATCACAGTGCGCACAGTACTGCAATCGCATGAGTCCCAACAATTTTAAATCAAAAATTTTCCTGTTTGTTTACTACATCCAAGAGAGCAGTTTTCTCAGTTGTTTGTTAAACGAAACAGCTGTCTACCAAACAGCTGTTTCCTCCCCCCCCCATCAAATTAGCAGATTGTGCAATAAAGGATCAGGAAAGCTATTTACATGTAGAAGGAGTTAGAGAACTGAATTTATCAAAGGGAGAAAGTGTCAGACTTTATTTTTCTGTGCCTACTCAAAAATATTACCCTTGAGATGATTTCAGGTGAAATGTTTTAATGATTTAGATATCTGTTAAAACATGAGTGCCACTGAAACACTGTAAGGACTTCCATATAGTACAGTGGTCCTTTTCTCTCCCAGCCCTTTCTTCATATGTAAAAGCAAAAATAATTTATTCACACTGGTTGACTTGTGGAATCCTAGTTTGTCAACCATTTCAAAGAGATGAAAGATATTGGTCCTGAACTAATATCCATAAAGGCAAACAATATATGCAGGAATAAAAATTAACATGATTTTAAATCATAATTTTAAATGTTATTGAACATGGAAAAATCCATAAACACATAGTACAAAAAGGATTGGAAACTTTATTGAACCAAACCAGGGTCTTTCCTGTCTGCTACTTGGACATTACTAACAATGCAGAATTAGACCATTCTAAATTAATTAAAATCCAAAGGTTTCGACTGGAGTAACTCTGTATAGAATTGCACCACAACAGCTGCAAATAACAGGAATGGAAAGTGAAGCTAAATTTTAAAAAATCTCTTTGCTCCTAAGGAACCATGTGAAAATAACTGTACAGTTCATCAAAGGAATGCTAGCACATTCCCAATTGTAGCAGAAGTAGGGAAGCCATTTACCCATTAGTGGTAGGAAGGCTCCCACTGGTTGGTCGTAAAGGACATTTCACTATGAGAGCCAGTTTGGTGTAGTGGTTAGGAGCACAGACTCTAATCTGGGAGAACTAGGTTTGATTCTCCACTCCTCCACATGCAGCTGCAGGTGCGACCTTGGGTCAGTCATAAGTTTTTTCAGAGCTCTTCACTCAAAGACAGCTCTCAGGAGAGCTCTCTCAGCCCCACCCACCTCACAGGGTGTCTGTTGTGGGGGAGGAGAAGGGAAAGGGATTGTAAACCACTCTGAGACTCCTTCAGGTAGTGAAAGGCGGAGTATAAATCCAATCTCTTCTTCTTCTACATATCCAGGCAAAACCCCAGATGGTAAGCCAGAGTGTCATAGGGTTGCTAACCTCCAGGTGGGGCTTGGAGAGTTCTGAGAATTACAGCTGTTCCCCAGACTACAATAATCAGTTTCCCTGAAGAAAATAGAAGCCAAAAATGAGAGATCACAGGAGGAAGTGAAAATCCAACAACATCTGTGACAAAAATAATGAAGAGTCAATAAAGATACGTTGCAGAATCATTTACTGTAGTAATTCTGTCAAAATTTTCTTCTATTATTGCTCACACGCTAACAAATGCTGCACAATGTAAACCGTTTGTTTCACAATATTTGCTTTATCTGAGCGTGTAGCAATCACAATTCTTATCAATTACTACTTATCAACTCTTGAAGGAAACACTCCATGTTGACTCTCTAATAACAGAACTCAAGGTCTTCACAGACTTCGTTAGTGTGTGAGCAATAATAGAAGAAAATTTTGACAGAATTACTACAGTAAATGATTCTGCAACGTATCTTTATTGACTCTTCATTATTTTTGTCACAGATGTTGTTGTTGGATTCCCCCTGAAGAAAAGGGCTGCTTTGGATAGTGGTCTGTATGGTATTATACACTGCTGAGACTCTTTCCCAACCCCCACCCTACCCGGGGTTCACACCCAAAACTCCAAGAATTTTCCAACCCATAGTTTGGCTCCAACCAATAGCTGGAATCCAACTCTAGGCATCTCTGACAGAAATTCTTATGCTTACGGAATTAGAATTCCCAGAATTTTGTGGGAAAACAATAATTAGATTTGCCAGCCCTAGGCTGGTGTACTTCTGGAGCACTGGGGGTTGGGGAATGCCAGAATGCCACTTCTGGTTTTCATACAGGAAATGACATCACAGTACTCTAGTAATTTTCTTAATCTCTATGGTAAAAATGTGGAATGTGGGGTGCTGCAGGGGGCGATCCTCTTGACAATGTTGTTCAACATCTATATGCACCCCCTCACCCAGTTGGTATGGTGGTTTGGGCTGGGTTGTCATCAGTATGCTGATGTCACCCAGTTCCAGGGGTCATTTGGGGGGGGGACGCGGGGGGACGCCATCCCCCCGGGTGAGGTGTGGGAGGGCAGGGCTTGGAGCTCCCTGCTGGTGCCCGCTGGAGGTCGCCGCCGGCTGTGGGGAGGACACACTTCCGGTGATGTCAGGGGGTGTGGCATATGCTAATGAGTTATGCTAATGAGTCCCCCTAGCTCTTTTTCTACGAAATGACCCCTGCCCAGTTCTATCTGTTGATGGATGGCCACCCGGACTCCACCCCAGATAATTTGGACAGGGCTTTTGAGGCTATGGCTGGGTGAATACAGCAGAGCCGGCTGAAACTTAATCCAAAGAAGACAGAGGTCCTGAGCTGTGGGGTAGGTTTGGGAATAAGGCTTCCTACCCTGGATGGGGCTCTATTGGTGCTGGCACCAAGGGTGAGTAGCCTACAGGTGATCCTAGGTGCCTTACTTTATACGGAGGCCCAGGTCATCGCTGTTGCCAGATCTGCCTTTTATCATCTTCAGGCAACTGGTACCTTATCTATCCTCCCGGGACATGGCTACAGTGACCCATGCAATGATCCCTTCCAGGTTAGATTACTGCAACTCATTTTATGTGGGCTCACCCTTGAATCTAATCCAAAAACTCCAGCTAGTGCAAAATGTGTCTGAATGCCTGCTGACTGCAACGTCTGTGCAGGTGCACATTCAGCCAGTATTATGCCAATTGCATTGGCTACCAATTGAGTACTGGATCTGTTTCAAGGTGATGGTATTTAGGGCTGGCCAGAGGGTTTTTTTTTTTAGCACTAGGTGAGGCTAGCTTGTGGCACCCTCCTCACCGGGGGAGGAGGAGGGGGTGCCCCCGACACTGGGTGCTGCTGCTGCAGGACCATTGCCGCTGCCAGGTAGGCCGGCAGCGCGGGGCCGAAGGGTGCCTCAGAGGCAGCTGCAGAGGAGGCGCAGAAAGGCTCAACGCACCGGTAGAACTCGGCTGCCGCCACCACAACCAGCCCCAAGCACATCTGCCTGTTGAGCAGTGGCAATGGGAGTTCATCATCTCCATGTGGAGCACCTAAGATGGCTGCCGCACAGGGTAACCTTCCCGAGCTTGATGTCAGCAACCCCGAGCAGTGGGAGACCTGGTTGGAGCATTTGGAGGGCTACCTCGAGTTCCACCAGGTCACTGAGGCTGAGCAGAAGAGGCTCTGAAGAAGGCGCTTAATGACCATTTTGTGCCCAAACCCACGAAGTTTGCAGAATGCCTGGACTTCTTTGCAAGAGTCCAAGGTCCAGATGAGGCGGCCATGGATTTCCTGGTGGGGCTTCACCAAGCAGCCACCTGGTGTGCGTTTGCCAGTCTGGACGAGGCCCTCCTGAATCAGTTCCTCGTGGGCCTACGAGAACTGAAGTTGCGCCGCAAACTTGCCAGCAACGAGGACTTGACCCTCGACCAGGTCCTGAACGATGCAACAGCCTACGAGAAGGCACACTGCAGATCCAGTGGACGAGCTGTCCACCACACTGCCTCCCAGGACTTCGACGTCTTGGGCGGGGAGGAGGTTCTCCAGGTGCGCCAGTCATTTCACCATGGCCCCTGCTCCTGAGCATCACCAGCCCCGGCAACCTAGAAGTCCTCCAGCTCCTGCACAAGCTGTGGAGAGGCGCACGAACGCCGGACCTGCTGTCTGCGGGATGCCATCTGCCATTCCTGCAGAAAACAGGGGCACATCGCCCAGGTCTGCTGATCCCAGGGAGACCGCAAGAGGTCCACCATCCACCACGAGACATCGGACCTACACACCCCGTCACCCCCGTCAGTCCACCAGCAGCAGAACCACCATTGCCCCCCAATGGCCCTAATAAATTGCATGCAGTGGTGCTCATTGAGGGGTCCCAATGCCGCATGGAGCTGGACACCGGGTTCTCCTTTTCAATAATTTCTGAGGACACCCTCCGTCAGTTTTGCCTGCGAGGGGGCCCCCACCTGAGGAAGGCCTGTGGCCTATCGCTCCAGGATTTTCAACAGAATCCCGTGGACATTAAGGGCTGGGGCAAGTTCAGGGTGGCCTATAAGAACTTTAATGGACTCTTGGACTTGCTGGTGGTGGGAGGCAGGCTCATGAGTTTGTTAGGACTGTCATGGTTTGGGCCCCTGGGTTTTGAGGTGACGGAGGTTAATCAGGTCAGCCAGCTGACTTTCGCCTCAGTCTGCAAGGAGTTCCCGGCCATGTTTGATGGAACACTGGACCATTTCAGTGGGTCCCCGGTCACGTTGGACCTGAACCCCAGTGAGGCCCATCCAGTTGAAGTATCGCCACCCTCCCCTGGCGCTCTGGCCTAATGGAATTGAATTGCCTTGTTGAGAAGGGGGTGCTAGAACCGGTCACCCATGCCCGATCGGAAACACCTATCGTAATGGTGACGTGCGAATCTGTGCCGACTATAAGTGCACTTTCCATAAAGCACTTCATCCCGCTACCAACGGCCAGGCTGAGCGGATGGTCCGGACAATTAAAGAGGCATTGCGCCGAATGGAGTCTGGGGATTGGGACTTTAAACTAGCAGCCTTCCAGTTTGGGTAGAGAACCACCCCACACACGACAACTGGGCGCAGCCCAGCAGAACTCTTGCTTGGCTGGTGGCTGACCACCCGAATGGACCGACTCCATCTGGACAGAGCCCCAGACCATGATGAAACCCTCAAGGATCGGGAAGCACCCTGGGGATTCTTCCCAGAGGACCCGGTCTACACCTGGAATTATGCTCGGAGCCCCCCATGGGTTCCGGCTAGGGTTGTCTGAGTCACGGGTCCCCTATCATATGAGGTCTCATGCGAAGACGGGCAACTCTGGCAGTGGCACATTGACCAACTGCGCTGCCATGTGCTCCCCATGGATCTGGAGGAGGGTGATGGTGAGAATAGTTCCCCACCGGCCACAGACGAATCAGCACCACCAGCTCAGCTCCCCGAGGCACCAGAAACCACCATGGAAGACCGCGCATCCGCCAGCCCGGCAACCGCGGAGGAAAGCATGGAAGCAGCCTCACTGCCACAGCCTCCTCCAGCAGCTACGCCACATGAACAGCCATCGGCTCCCGCCACCCAGAGCTACACCACTCCTCCTGAGTAAGGAGACCTCCGAGCTACCTCCAAGACTATGTGTGTTGGTGTGCTCTGGACTATGGGGGAAGGGGTGTTGTGTACCAACCTGACCATGTGCACGATCCGCTTTCAGCCAGTCCGCTCATGGCCATGCGAACAGCCTGAGCTTCGCTCCACCAAAACAATAGACAGTCAGATCCTAGTTCCCTTCCAATCAGGAGACTAGGATCCAAGAGTTAATCAATGTAAATAAACCTATCACAGGTGTTTGGGTGTGTTTGGGTGTGGTTTTGCTTCAAGATATAAGCCGGCCTGCGAGGCGGCTTCTGTGTCTTGTTCCTGCACTATCTAATAAACTTATGAGCTGATTTCACTACATCATGCATCGGACCCAGTACTTTTCAGATACCATCAAGCCTGAGGCCTTGTGGAGCTGCAAGCACCTGTCACTCTTGGATTGTCACTGGCACCATCGCTGCCCTCACTCATGTTCTTAAATGGTTACTGCTATTGAGGCAGGCCTCTACTTGAGCCCAAATGTAGGGAATATTTCTTAAATAGCTCATGAATGTCTTTGGTGTCGTGGTTTGGTGTAGTGGTTAAGTGTACAGACTCTATTCTGGGAGAACCGGGTTTGATTCCCCACTCCTCCACTTTCACCTGTTGGATGACCTTGGGCAAGCCGTAGTTCTGATAAGAGCTGTTCTTGAAAAAGAGCAGTTTCTGTCAAGAGCTCTCTCAGCCCCAACTCACAGGGTGTCTGTTGTGGGGAGGGGAAGGGAAAGGAGATTGTAAGCCACTCTGAGACACCTTTGGGTAGTGAAGGGCGGGGTATAAATCCAATCTCCTCCTCCTCCTCCTCCTCCTCTTCTTCTTCTTCTTCTTCTTCTTCTTCTTCTTCTTCTTCTTCTTCTTTCTTCTTCTTCTTCTTCTTCTTCTTCTTCTTCTTCTTCTTCTTCTTCTTCTTCTTCTTCCTCCTTCTATTGAATGGAGACTACATAGAGCCAAGGATGCTTCTAGAAGTGATTAGCTTGCCTATCCCTTCTCATGGCTGTGCTCAAATGCCATCCCTTTCCCATAATTTGCGTTCCTCAGATGTGGTGTCATACAAGATCTGGGAGAACTGGGTTCAAATTCTTGCTCTGCCATGGAAGTTTGTAGGCTTGCCAACTTCCAGGCCAGACTGGAGTTTTCCCAGAACTGCTACAGAGATCAGTTCCCTTGGAGAAAATGGCAGTTTCAGAGAGCAAACTCCAGGGGATACTACAGATTTAAGGTGAAATTCTGCCCTAAATTCCTCCCTCCCAGGGGTCATTTCATAGAAAAAGAGCTAGGGGAACTCATTAGCATAACTCATTAGCATATGCCACACCCCCTGACATCAGGGGCCCGGCGGTGGACCTGCAAGGCCAGCGGGAGTGCGAGGAAGCCCCGCAAAGGCCCTCCCTGGCCCCAGGCAGGCAGGGGTGGGGAGAGGCGGGGAGGAAGCAACTTACCCTCCCTCTTCTCCTGCCTCCTCCTGGCTGAATGAGGGCTGGAAGCGGGGTGGCCGGAAGCAGGGGGTGGGGCTTCGTCATGTGCCCCGCCCCCTGAACCTCACCCGGGGGGACTATGTCCCCCCGCGTCCCCCCTGAAATGACCTCTGTTCCCTCCCCAGGCACCACCCCAAATCTCCAGGGACTTCCCAAGCTGAAGTTGGAAACCCTATCATTGGGTGACTTGGGACCCCTCAAAATTTCTTATTCTAACTTACCTCACAAGGTCGTTGTGAGGATAAGGTAGAGGATGGGATTTGACAAGCCACATGAGGGCTGGATTAGGGACAAAAGCAGGATATAAATAAAAAGGATAGACAGGAATTCTGAAGAATCAGAATCACTGCACAGACCAGGGGATCCTGACTAGAGTCCTGGCTGCTACTGACACTCAGATATCTGAACTGAGGGATCAGGCCCCACTTAGCTGTTTAAAGCAACGGGATGTCAAACACAGATGAAATGATCTTAAACAGAAGAACTGATATTTAATTGCTTTAGTCAGACTGCATTCTTTTTTCAGGCTAGTACTCTGGGATCTGGAAAGTTTAGGAATTTCCCCTCTCAATGAAGTTCACATGAATCATGTAGGAACAATACTGACTATCCGTGAAGTCACAATTTATTTTCTGTAAACATTAAGCTTAGCTCTTTTCTCACAGAAACGTCCCCAAAATCCATACCTCCCATGGGGATTTCCAAATATGTCAAGACAATTCCTCAAAGGAACATCTGTTAGCCTTACAAACTATGCCACAATATCTTCACAGTAATACGTATTTTCAGTATATATTTTTATGCTTTCTAGTCATTAATTACAAAGTCTATTACAGTCCCATTTTACTCTGCATTAAACATCTGGTGCCAACGGAAGAAACAAGGAGAAATGCATGATTATATTGTCAGACTTAATAATTCAGAAATATTAATCAGCTTTCATAATCACCAGTAATATTTCATGAGCAAATGGCTCTTGATGTTCCCTTCTTCCCCCTATGTACTCCTTTCATAAAACAATAAACACATTTAATGAACAAATATTAAATCATATCAGAAGATAGTTGTTAGTCCCTAGGAATTTCAACCAGATGTACTTTTTATAAAATGCATTTGGGCCATAGTCCAAAGGAACAGCTATTTTTAAAGGAAGGCACAAAGCTTGTTTTCTGTATTATTTATTCATTGTTGCTCACTACGTTGATAAAGCAAACCACTTTCAGAACTGAAGTGTAGCTTGCTTCATTGTCTACAAGAACTACAGTAATTAAAATGTGTTGTTCCTTTACATGTATAAATGGCCTCAGAATGCAAAATGATCCTGCTTCTATAGCTTGACAGAGCAGAACAGACTGTGGGTGGACTTGGAAGGAAAGATGATGGCAAGAGAATTCTTCAGATATAACCCCCCCCCCCAACAAAAAACAGACACCTTTTTGACATTCTATATATCCTGTTCCAGATCAAGGATGATCAAGTTGCAAGGCAGGGCCTCCTGTTGTTATCCCTCCTTGGATATTGCAGGCAACAGCCACTTTCTTGTGCCAACACTGTCTTTTGCAGTGGCTAACACCAGCACTAAGGGCTAATGTACAATATTTTGCCTGGAACTAGAGTGCTTAAAAAAACCCTTTGTGGATTCCTTAAAGAACAATGGATGGGATAGGGCTTTGTATGATTAATAACGAATGGAATAATAAAAAGCAGCTTTATATCTGTTTCATATATATTGATACATATATCTGTCAAACTGACATTAAAGTACAGAACTGGACTTGTCTGCTGTAGCCACTACTTACTTTTGGGGTGGGCGGACAATATTTTTCTCAGCAAGTGATTATCTGGACTAGTGATGAGCTGGTGACACCTGTAACCTGAAGTGGCGGTCAGATATTATTCTTCAGTACCATATAGAGTGCTTGGAGGCCAACAGTGATACTGCCAGGAATATACTTTGTGTTATACAGTTTTAAGTCATTCTTGAAGAGCACCTCGGTGGGAAGCCACCGTTTGTCAGCACTCAGCCTTAGTTTAATCTCAGTGCATTAATATGAATCCTGCCTATTTGAATTAAAATGACAAAAGTCTGATACAAAAGACCACCAATTCTTGCACAAATCTCTTCCCTTACTGGGATCCAGCATCTGTTTTTCTACATTTGGAATTACCCAAAGCATTTTTTTGGATCCATTTTGCTGAACAGTGCTACCTTAAAATGCCTTCTATTATGCCTGTTACATTCTGCTGTGCATTCAGCATCTGGTATCAACAGCCTAAACAACAAAAAGGCATGATTATGCTGTCAGACTTAATAATTCAGAAATATTAACCAGCTCTCATACCATCAGTGGTTTTTCATGTGTAATTGGCCCTTGATGTGCATTTTGTACTTAGGAGACTCTCTGCATACCACCATAAGAGAACAAGTGTTCTATCTTTCATGTAACTAACAGGGATCATTTCAGCTAAATGAAATCACTTCATCAGAAATTGTTTTTTGTTTTTTTTGTTTTTAGCCTTGGGGAACAAAGAAAGTTCTAACCAAACAAGCATCTAGTTACAAAATAGTAGGTAGTGGGAATGCACCGAGGAAGTCACTTTGTGGCAATTCTAGATTAAGAAAGCTACTTAGCCTTATGTAAACTCTTGAGATTTATGAAGGAATACCTTGTATTAAAAAGGTGACAACAGTTCATGGCTATTTAGTGACCAAATGCTGTTGTTTGGTTATTTGGAAGCTTGAATTTGAGACTTAAAAAAAAAGAAAAAAAGTAAAACACCATTTCTGTTAATCTAGATTTGGAATGCTGCATACCGATTTAAAAGCTGCTTATTAAGTAAACTTAAGTAGATTAATAGTAATTCAAAGAACAAGTGATTATTTGTGGCAAGAAAGTGCATGATGGCTGGATACAAAAGAGACACACATTTGTGTGTGTGCATATGTGTAGATGTGTGTCCAAGTAGAGACACACCAAAGATTTGTGGATATTGTTTCCCATACCCATTCTTCATTTACACACTGCTGTTGCTCACAAGACAATGCGTATCCCATTCACACACCCAGCCTGATGCTCTCCACTGTGGCACTCCTGCCTTCACTGTGAGTGTGGTGTAATGTTTAAGAGCAGCAGACTCATCTGGAGAACTGGGTTTGATTTCCCCACTCCTCTGCATGCAGTCTGCTGGGTGACCTTGGGCCAGTCACAGTTCTCCAAGAACTCGTTCAGCCCCACCTACCTCACAAGGTGACTGTTGTGGGGAGAGGAAGGGAAAGCAATTGTAAGCTGCTTTGAGACTCCTTAAAGTAGAGAAAAGCAGGATATAAAAGCCAACTCTTCTTCTTCTTCACTGAAGCTTTTCCCAGCAACAAACACCATACAACCTCTTTCATCCGGCCAGGATAAGTATATGTTATGTGCTGTCATTGCTTCCAGTTTACGGCAACTCTATTAATCAATAACTCCAAAATGTCCTATCATGAACAATCTTGGTCAGGTCTTACAAACTGAGGGCCCTGGCTTCCTTCAGTGAGTCAATGCAGCTCATGTTCGGTCTTCATCTTTTCCTATTGCCTTCTGGTCTGATAAATCCTAAACGGCTCTGTCTTTAGTTTATACTATGTTGTCACTGTTGCAATCTGTCTGCCACCTATTTTCACTCTGTAGAGTTGCCAGGTGTCTGGTATTGACTTGGACAGTCCAGTATTTTCACTGATGGTCCAGAGAGAAAAATGAGGGTTGTGAGGACAACCTGTGTCTGAACTGTCCTGGCAGCCTAACCAGAAGAGAAGACAGTGAGTTGGGAGAAGTGCCAGGATGCAGGCAGAGGGGCTGGCCCCACTCTGGCCACCTTTGCCATCAAAAGACAGCAGCAGGCCAGAGAAAAGAAGCTGATGGGTGACAGGGGCATCAGGACAGAAGCACAGGGTTGGAGCAGCACCAAGCCCAAGCAGCATGAAGCAGCAGTTGCGGTGGCTGTGGAATGAACGACCACAAGCCAGGAGAATGCTGCAAGGCCAGGCTCCTTTGTGCCTTGCAGCACGCTCTTGGGGTACGGGTGTGGCCATCCACTGCCGTCATGGCTGCTGCTTCATGCTGTTTGTGCTTGGTGGTGGCAGCACCAAGACTATGCTTTGGAAAAAGCTGTGGAAAGCCAACAGTGAGGTGGTAGTGTGAATCTCCCTGGGCAGGGGAAATCTGTGGCAACAATCCTACCTCCTTTCCGGTTAGAAAGGGTTTTGGCAGCCCAGAAAGGAATCAATCAGGTGCATTTTTCTGGGAAAGGAATTCCAAAGTGAAGATCCTTGTTAGCCTAATTGCTTTATTTACAGCAATTGGCAATTTATAAATGGGTTCTTGCCAATTTATACCAAGGTCCTGATCCCACCAAGGGTTACCAGTAAAGGATTCGAGGCTGTTGTTAAAATAGCTGTCTTTTACTTAAAAATATATCTCATACAAACAATACTGATGCACTCACACATTCAATCAAGTTTCTAAGAATTACAGTAGGAAATAAGCACAGTTGCATTAGCAGGTAGGGATGATGGTGGGAGATACTTATCTGTCTTGCAGCTTGGTTGTTCCAATGAAGAATAGAGGGGAAGAAATGGAAACAAAGGAATTCACACACGACCAGAACCAGCCGGAACGTGTGGGTCTCTTGACTGCAGATCAAGAGATCAAAGTAGAGGCAAGGGTTGGGGATAGCAAGGGGGACTTAAGAGGGGTAAAAGCAGACAGGGGTCGTCTTGGGGAAATGCTAGTTGATCAAGTAGGAGGGGCCAGGTGACTGGTTCTCTCCTTTTATAGGGGGTCCAAGAGATGGGTGGTAACTGTGCCAACCTCTTGACCCACCTACCTGTTAGTCCGTCCCCAAAACAATCCTATTGGTTGCATGTGGGAAGGGGAGGTTACCTAAGAGGGGTGGCCAATATTGTAACCTAAAACCTTACTCGAAGTATGGCATCTGAACAGGTGTGAAAAGACACGCGGCGGCGGGATCACATAGATCCCCTGAGCCACCGCGCACTTCCTCCCTGGCACGATCAGATGCCGGGGGGAAGCCACTGAAAAGGGAGGGGGGCAACCGAACTGCACATGTGTGCACATGTGCAGTTCGGCCGGAAGGCTGGATTGCTGCGGAGGATTAGCGCTGGCGATCCCACGGCCGCACTTGCTGCCTGTGCTCCAGGTAAGTCCTCCTCTGTAGGAGGTTCTTTTTTACAGCGGGTTTTCCGGTTGTAGGGACGGATCGGGGATGGGTGTGCACCACTTCCCAGATGTTGCAGTGAGATCGCGCCCATTTGCTGCGCCCCCCAATCCGTCCCTCTCCCGGGCCAAAATCTCCTGTGTTACCGGGGCCATATATGATTATCTGGTCACGATCACACGCACAATTAGCCATGCCATAGGCGGAAATGCCGAATGGATTAAAAGGGCGCAATCAGACATGAACATCTGGGAAGTTCCTTGCACCCATCGGCAACCAGTTTTGCTCCACCGCAGAAGCGGAGTAAAAAGACACCATGGAAAGTCTGGCAGCAAGTGGGTTGCTACGGGCCATGGGCGGACTTTCCCTGTCTGATCGCTCCAACGCGCTCCAATGATGCTCTTATGGCATCGGGATGGTCTGATCAGGCCATCCCAACTCTGTACCATTGTCCCCCCCCCTTCTCAGTATGCACATCATCACACACCCCATAGGGAGCCCTCAGTGTGGAGATGTGATTCATTGATTCCCCGTTTAAACGAATTGGAAACAAATGGCAAAAAACCCCACCTCACCTGCGGTTGCATCTGATCATGCAGTGGCGGGCTGCCCATGCGGCTTCAAAGGACTGTGTGATCACACAACTGCAGGTCAAATTCCTTCGGAAGGAATAGCCTCGCTTCCACCCCCAGTTTATCGCGTGCATGTGACCGCACCCTCTGTTTCCTTTTTATTCTTCAATAAATCTGTGACATAAATGAGGCCAACAGTGACTGGCTAGAGGCCACCCAGCAAGCTTCATAGCAGAACAGGTTGCAAGAGATTCACAACAGCATCTTCTGGTCAGTATCAACTGAATTAAAGAAAACACATAGTAATTGCAGACTTGGAGAGCAGTCCTACTCAGGTCTACTCAGTGGGACTTACTCCCAGGAAACTGACCTTTGAACTTATTGGTTATTTTTTTGTTCTCCATCCCAACCCTTTGGCATGGTGTCAATTATACATTTAAATGTATAAGTAAACGTTTGTGTATGTAAGCTAGGTTCAAGTCCAGTAACACCTTACAGACCAACAAGATTTTCAGAATATCAGCTTTTGAGAGTCAAAGCTCTCTTCATCAGATATTTGTCCGATATTGATGAAGAGAGCTTTGACCCATGAAAGCTTATACTCCTCAAATCTTACTGGTCTCTAAGGTGTTAACTGGACTTGGATCTAGCTCTTTGACTGCAGACTCACACAGCTGTCCTCCGATATCAAATATATGTGTGTGACTGTCTTTCAAGAATGGGTTTTCCTTTGAAAGAGCCAAAGTTAATTTTTAACTCTACAGTTCACAGAATGCTCAAAAAGTGTTAAAATCACTGTGGGCTATAGCACAGAGTGTGCTCATAGCCTATAGCAAAGCTGCTGTCTCCTAAAGGGAGCACCAAATAATGGTGTTGCTGCTCCACAACTCTCCGAAGTGCCAACTGAGCACATGCTCACTGCTCTTTGCCTTTAGGGTGTGTAGCTCACTCTTTCTTGCAGCACACAAGAAGTAACAAAGACTGACATTTTCAAAACTGTCCATCTCTACTCTCAGGAAAGCTTGTCACCTTTCCTGCATTTTCCAAAGCCCATGGACCTGGACTTTTGATCATCTGCAACACATTTTATTCAAGGTAGATGAGAGATGCCTTACAAATAGACAAAGTCTACCCAAGTATCAACACCATAAACTTCACTACCTTATCATCTTTTTATGTTGTTGTGATACTGTTGAACTAATTTAAAACAACCTCCTATTTTTAATCTTGTTTGCACAAAGACCATACGTACGACAGTCCCTTGAAATGCTTTGTACATATTTTCAGATGGGTACAACTGTGTTGGTCTGAAGCAGCAGAGCAAAGTTTGAGTGCAGTGGCACCTTTAAGCCCAACAAAGTTTTATTCTGGGTATAAGCTTTCATGTGCAAGCACACGCCTTCAAATCCATAGAAACATTTATTTTTTTTATTTTTTTATTATTAAATTTATACCCCGCCCTTCCCCGTAGGGCTCAGGGCGGCTAACAAAGGCAAGAAAGACTTGCAATAAAACATCAATACTGTCATACAATTAAAACGACATATACAATTTAAAAACCAATAAAACAATTAAGGTGCTCAGTAACCACAATCATTCCAGAATCTCAGAGACCCAAAGAGGGCGACCACAACCCTACTGCAACCCAAGCATTCCCGGTAGGCATTGATAATAGATGTTAATAATAGTTCTACCCGGCCTCCTAAGCCCTAACCCCCCCCCAAGATGGTATAAATATAAATATCTGAAGAAGTGTGCATGCACACGAAAGCTTAGACCCAGAATAAAACTTTGTTGGGCTTAAAGGTGCCACTGGACTCAAACTTTGCTTTGTACATATTTGTTTTTCTAAGTACATTTAACTTGTGTGATGGCTGGTGACAGCTATGGAGGATTAGTCCAAAAGAAACCCAGTCTGCACTGGAACTATCAGTTGCTCAACCTTATATGCCAGTCCAAAGTCCAAAGTTTGATCGGACCTCTGTTGCCATGCAATCTCTGCTGATCTGGTACTGTCCTTTGGCCTTCTGCATTAGTGGCAGCAGGGCATGGGCTAGCAACGCTCTTCTCCAGCAGGTATCCACGATGGCACAGAGGTTAGAAT
>NW_015166423.1:1653972-1655842 GCF_001447785.1 Gekko japonicus
ACAGCCTATTGGTGAAAAGTCAGCTGTGAAACCAGTGGGGTGTATTGCTGCCACCAGGTCATAGCATTACAGCTGCTACCAGGTAAAGAGCTGGCACTGTGAGTAGTGCCATAAACCATATATTTCATGGTTCTTCTTTTATTCCTCTTCAAAGCTGCTCAGTCAAGGACTAACTACAACTAATAGTTGGTACTTTTCCAGATATAATCGAATATCATCTGTTCACACTATGGTAATCCTCCCCAGCACCTTGCTATAAAAAAAAGTTGTTTCCATTGTTGATTCTTTAAAAGCAGCCTTAACATATTACTTATATGAAGACTTGTTATATAATCTGCAGTCAAACCAATCAAAGCATTGAAGAGACAGATTTCATATGAATGTTTTAAAAAGAACCGCATTTTAATCCTTTTATCCCAACATCTACAGCTGACATTCATATCATGGTAAACAAACCATTACTTGCTCAAAGTCCAATCAGAATACTACTTACATAAAAAATCTGATCCACTTCCATGTTTGAAAATGATCACTGTAACAATGTATGAACATATGAAGCTACTAAATATGAGAGATTTGCAATAACTTCTTCTGGAACAGTGCTTAACTAGTCCCTTATAGTTATTAATTTCATGCGGAGACGGTCCGCAAATTCCGCAGGCGAGGCGGCGGCGATCATCACATCATCGAAGAAGGGTGTGACGCCCGGAATCCCTTTTAGGAGAGAGTCCATTAGTTGCTGGAACAACCCGGGTGCCACGCTCACCCCGAAGCTGAGTCGCTTCACACGGAATGCCCCCCGGTGGGTTACTATCGTTTGCGCATCGGCAGTCGCCTCGTCTACTGGCAACTGCTGGTAGGCCTGGGCCAGATCCAGCTTGCCGAAAATCTTTGCTCCACCTAGGGTGGCTAGTACGTGGCTCACTACTGGGACCGGGTAAGCGTGGTCCTGGAGCGCCTTATTCAGCGTACATTTGTAGTCTGCGCAAATGCGGACCGCCCCATTTGGTTTTTCCACCACGACAATGGGGGTCTCCCATGCGGCATGGGGGACCGGTTCCAGGATGCCTTGTGCTACTAGGCGATCCAGTTCCGCATCGACTTTTGGCTTAACCGTAAGCGGAACCGACCTGGCTCGCATGCGGATTGGGGCTACCTGGGGGTTTACGCGCAATGACACCGGGGGGCCCGTATACCTGCCCAGCGAATCATCAAAAACCGTGGGGAATTCCCGGCAGATCCCCTCGTAGCCCTGGGCGGCGCACAGCTGGATTCCCTCGACGGTGATTCCCAGAGGCTCGAACCAAGCCCGCCCCAGCAGACTCACTAGGTCGCCGGCGACCACAATCAAGTCCAACCGCCTTTTCAACTGTCCGTATTGCACCCTAAAAGTCCCGACCCCCTTTATTGGCACCTGGTTTCTCTGAAAGTCCATGAGGGTGACTTGTGCTGGCCGCAACCGCGGCCCCCCCCGGGGCATAACTGCTTGAGCGTGGCCTCCGAGATGATGGAGGCCGCGGAGCCCGAGTCTATCTCCATGCGGCAGGGGGACCCTTCTATTTCTACGGGCACCATAAATTGGGGTTGGGCCGCCTTCCCGGGGAGTTGGAGTACCTTTTCCTCGGTGTGCGCGATCCTGTAGAGGTCCTCGCTATCCGCGCCGTCCTCGAAGTGGGCCTCCGCTCGGTGGCGCGGAGGTTGGCCGCGGCTGGGGACCTTGGCGCGACAGGCGCGGGCGATGTGTCCAGTGCGCCCGCAGGTCCGGCAAACAGCTCCCCTGAACCGGCAAGTATTCCGGTCGTGCGGATCCCCGCAGCTGGCGCACCCGGGCTGGATTGTGTTGGGCGGCTGGCGACCGGAGTTCGCGTTC
>NW_015166423.1:1656110-1680273 GCF_001447785.1 Gekko japonicus
TGTCCCGAGTAGAAGCCCTTTCTTTCTTGCCTCGTCCGTCACCTGGCAGAAGATGAGAACTTGCTTCACGCCGGTGATCCAAGCTCCCCATTGCTGAGGGCGCGCCGTGTCGAATGGCTGTATCAGCCCTGATCCCGGAGCAAGGGCCATTGTGCTGGTCGGTTGCGGCTGGGAAGCGGATTGCTCACCCTCGGTGCTCATCGATCGACGGAGCGCGGGCGGCGGTGCGTTGGCTTCCCCTTAGCGTCCGACAGCCCGGCTGGTTGCTCAGCGGGATCCCATCCTCGTCGCCATTGAAGTGTAGTGGGTTAGACGCGTAAAGAAAGCATGGAAACTGATGTGGTGATCAGCATGGCTTTACTGGTACACAACAAGACTAAAGAACTAACGGCCGGCAGGCCAACTATATACACAGTCCAGGGGCTTCCCCTGGTCCCATTGGTGGGTTTGAATCTCCCGCCAAGGTCCCATTGGTTCCCCCCAGTGGAGGGACTAGAATCCTAGTCCCATTGTTGTGCCGGACTGAAGCTCAGGAGTGTGCGCTGACCTCCGGTGGCGGTCAGCGGACACAACATCATCAGACCATCTTGCTCTGAAAAACAGGGATGAGCATTAACCGGCAACATGCAGTTTGCTTTAGTTCGTGGTTTGTGGCATGCCCTGTTCACAAACCATGGACCATCACAAACTTTGAGCTGCCTCACAAACTGGTTCAGTTTGTGAGGTTAGGGAAGCTGCAGTTGAATGGCCTCCGTTACAGAGGATCTCCAGCTGTCTCTCCTCTACCTGCCCACCAAGTTTACCAAGGATTGGATTTACAGGGTCCGAGTTAAGGCCCCTCCAAGAAGGTGTCCCCAGGACAGTGCTTTCTGGGGAAATGACAGGTGGTCATTTCTCTGTCAAGCTGTTCGTGCCCATCTCTACTGGCAAGTCATAAAGCAGACTGTGCCCACTATTTCAATACCATTTACTGAGTGAAATTCCTTAGTTTGCTGTCAGTGGTGACCTTCATACTGTTTTACAGCATGGCATTTCACTTCTTATAGAGCTCTTTAAAACACACTAAAGTCTTTGAGAACACCTTAGGAAAACATTGTAAACATGCAGTGCTCATTCTGCCATTCTGTGACGTGAATTGCTTATGTGTGCATGAGGATGGGGTGTGTGGCTCAGTAGCAGATCTTCTGTATTGCATGCAGAAGGCCCCAGGCTCCATCCATAGCATCTCCAGTTTCTTTTTTAAAAAAGGTTATGTGAAAGTCCTCTGTCTGAGACCCTGGACACCACTGCCAATCTGAGAAGATAATACTGACCTTGATTCTAATTTAGTATAAGGGCAGCATCATGTGTTGTTCAACTGCCGTGTACCCTGTGTTGTTACTGGGAAATGTCTGCAGAGCAGCTGAAGTAATGAAATTTCTTAAGGCAGCCAACTCACTCCTATTTTGTTTCCTCTGTATGCACCACTACTGAATTGCACAAGTTATCTATTTTCTTCCCAGGCAGGAAGAGTTGCCTAACACATTCTCAAAATGTTCCTGAATTTATATATGTGTTGCTTGCCAGGCATCTGTCAATTACTTCCTCCTCCTATCTAGATATATGACTACAAACTGAAATACAGAAGCAAAGACAAGTGTGTGAGGTGAATACAGGTCTCAAAGATAAATCCTATTTTCTCATGCCAAGGAGAACTTAGGCAAACTATACTGGTCCCAGAAATGTGGGACATCATTGTTTGTACCATTTAAGTTTTGTGACAAGATGGACTCTTCTCATTACATGTTGCTTTCACAAGATTCAAGCATGTTGGGCAATGGAGTAATACAGAAAGCCCCTTGAAAATTCGGTACCCCCCTTCCCAATCCTACATATGAGAACACAAGTAAGTTTTAAATGGCTGGAAACAGCCATGTAAAACTATATATTAGGAAGAAACAATCAAGAAAATTGAGACAAACAGAGAAGAAGATATTCACCCAACAAAAGCCTGCTTGATTGGGTGCTTTGGTCCTGTAGTCCACAGCAATTAACAAGAATTTCATTGACAGTTAAGAGTAAATATCAAAAACTTTCTGTACCTACAAAGCGGCTGGTTTTCATCATCTGATGCCACAATTAGCATTTTGAGCCAGGAAAGAACTTGGGTAAAATAGTACAGCTGAGCATTATGAACTGGACAATTACCTGCACCAGTAATTGTGAATTTCAGTGTTTTACAAATACATCTTAAAAATAAATTAATGCAAGCTCTGAATAATATCATCAGTATGATGATGTGTATAATGATAATGTTAAATATTCTCCCATTCAGCTTACTGGAGAATTATAGATTCTACCTCAATCAGAAAAAAAAATCTAAAACTTATACTTCTTTCTAATACCCAAATGCAGCTAAATGCTGAAAGGGTGAAAGAAAGAGTAAGGAACTCGAACAGGATTGAAAGCAGCCTACTTTGGAAGCTTTCTGCAGAAACTGTATTGTTGCATGTTTTGTATTTGAGGATTTTGTGCCATATTATTTCCCACATCTGGGCTTTGGCAGGTAGAGAGGTATGCTTAACTTCCTCCAACTCTGTGCCATTATGTTGTATTCGTTTGCAGTGTTTGCACAGATGTAACTGTAAAAACTTTATTCTTATGAGAGCTAGGAGAGCTTGGGAAAACCCACCTGGAAAATCAACTTGGTTTTATACATATGTACATATTGTTGAGAACAACTTCTGGTGGGGAATTTTAAAATATTTAAAAAATAGAGATCAGGAAACGATTATCAGTTTTCTTGTGTGTGATTTGAACAGTGATTGTGATGGAACCAGAGGGACAGAGAGGGACATTATTGTTAATGGAAACAATTTAAAAAGGCACTGTGAAAACCGGAGACCAGAAGAAAAATGCACTTTACTCTCTGGATGCAGAAATGCAACAACAACAAAAAAGGATACTTCTAATTGATTGGTTCCTGGGGACATGTGGTGTTATTCAGTATCTACACTGCCAAGTGGACATGGATTAGGGGATCTAGGTTAAAGCCCACTCACAATCCTTTCTTGGGAATGCAACAATCATATTCAGCAGCCTCATACTAAATCAGATTATTGGTCCATCAAAGTCAGTGTTATCTGCTCAGACTGGCAGCAGCCAGGGCCAGCCTGAGGTGTTTCTGCACCCTAGGCGAGACTAGCTTGTGGTGCCCACGCCCCCTCAGTGCAGATGCCAACCTCCTGGTGGGGCCTGGAGACCTCCCAGAAACATGCCCAGGAGGGGGGGTGATGTGCGCCACAAGCTAGCCTCACCCCTGCCCGGTTCCTTTGACAAACGTGCCCCCCTCCTCCTTCATTCACTCCACCCAGTAAAGCACAAGCATGCACACAGGATGGGCCGCCGAGGGTGGGGCTGCAGTGGACCGGGAAGGTGCCCCCCTTCCCGCTGCCCTGTGGCGCTGTCGCCCCCACACCCCTCCTGCAGTGATCCCACCTTGTGGGACCATGCAGCACCTGAGTCCAGCGTTGTCGTGGACAGGGTCTACCGGCTCCCTGGCGCCTTCAGCCTCCTGCAGCAGCTGCCCCTCCATCTTCCTGCTGCCCGCCCGCCCCCCGACGCCAGCGGCTGGGTGGATCCTGTCAGGGGGATCTGGTTTCGCAGAGGGGTCACATGCCCTGGTCTGGCAGGGGGTGAGGGAGCCATTGCTGGGAAGCAGCGGGCCGGCGGCAGGGCAGGGCACCTGTCTTCCTCTGGCGAGAGCCTGCCTGGGACGATTTGTGTGCGCCGCGGTGCTGGGCTGGGAAAGATCCCTGGCCTCGGGAGGGGGAGAGTTGTGCAATGGCAGCCGTTTCTGCAGACGTCTGGCAGGCTGCTGGGCTCACCTCGGCTGGGATCAAGTGAGCCTCCCCCATGCCCCTGACTGCTTGAGGGACCGGACCAGCTGCCGCCCTCCCAGGGGGACGCGCCGGAAGGGCAGGCAAAGGGGCGCGCTGAAGCAGCATGCGCCCAGAAAGTCATGCAAGGGGGGAAGAAGTGGCGGTGGCCAGGGCGCGCGGTGCTTTTGGTGGGGGGCTTTTGGTGCCCCCATGATGGCCCCGCACTCTAGGTGAGAGTCTAGCTTGCCTAGTGAGCGGGCTGGCCCTGGCAGCAGCTCTCTTCTAGGGTCTCAGGCAGAGATCTATCATATCATCTGCCACCTGATCCTTTCCACTGCAAATGCCTAGAATTGAACCCAGGACCTTCTGTATGCCAAGCAGATGCTCTGCCACTGAGCCACAGTCTTTTCCCAATCTGTGAGCCTGAGATCTCCATTCATAAACGACACTGCAGAACCTTTCCTCTTTTTTTTTTTTGGCCCCCCGAAGGGGAATTTTTTTATTTTTGAATTTTCTACACACTACATATATGGAATGGAAAAGGAATACTAATGCCCTATCACGATTACTATGGGAAATGGGTCAGGGAATTCTAGATACATATAATCTACTGGATAGGGGGAGGAAAAACTACAATTCTATTCTAAATCTCCTACTGGATATAGGGAAGGGATAAAGTCTAATACAAATCACGATCTGAAAAGCTTAAAAATAGATCTTTTTAACCTATTAGTACTGGTTATACAGATATTAGTTTGATTATAAAAAGTATAAAGTTATTAGCTTTGCACAATTACTGCCCTTAGCACTCATGCTTTAGTTTTAGAGTCTTTTCTTCTTAGATTTCTTCGTTTTCTGCAGTTTGGGAGCGGCACTCCTTTTTTCGATTCAGATGTGCAGAACCTTTCCTGTAGTTGCCCACCTCTGAGACTAATCTTAGTCTGAAGTTGCTAGGAATCCACAGAAGATGTTGTAGAAGAGTTAAACAGTTTTAAGGTTTTAGGTGCTTTTTAAGATCTGGAGTTTAACATCTGCTTATACTTAATATCTGATTATATTTTTGGTGGTTTAGTGCTGCTTTATTGCTTATCATAATATTTCTAGCATGCATGTAGACAGGTCTGGTTAAGGAAAATGAAATAGTTCCCCCCCCCAAGTTACTTCTATTGTATCCATTAAATGATCAATTAGTGAAGGAGATAAAGTACAAATCATAGCAGAAACCCCCCTCAAAGAATATAATGCAAGAATGGCACTTAAATATTTTTTTCTTTTTGAGACAGCCACATTCTTATAGCTTTTAAAAAGACTGTTTACTCACAAAAGCGCCTTTTCAACCTGATCTGTCTTTGTTGATTGCTGATATTGGTTGACATTTGAACATGATTCTGTGTTTGCCAAAGCATCTTATGGTGCCACGTTTAACATCAGAATCTCTCTCAAAAAACATTTGAATGGTTTTGCAAACAAACTTTCTTCCAATGAATAATTGAAGAGAGGAACAGCTTGTGCTATATACTCAGAACAAATTTTGACTATATATAGTTGGAAGCAACAAGAGCACATGAAGATGCAACTGAAGCCTGCTACCATTTAAATACCCAGTACTTCGTCTGTTACCTAGACTAGTGTAAAGTTGGTTCCCAAGGTAAAAACTAAGTGGTCTGCTGGCATATGGTATAACCTCCATTTGAGCGCTAAAAGCTGGATACTGTTTTTGTGAAACAGATGTTGTTGAGTGCAGCAATGCACAACTGACTCTATTGAACAGCTGGGAATCCTCCGTGACCCATATAGCTGGAAATAAACATGGCCCTATGCTTGGCAAAAGTATAAGGAGGGAAATTTTCATTTGTTAAAAGGGCTTCTCAAAATGAAGAATAAATGTTCCCCACTTTAACCTGATTTTTATTCACCAGAGCCATCTCTCCGACAGTTTCATGCAGTTGCCTCATATTATTAGAGGCCCCCTTTGCCAGATGAAGGCTGCAGTTGCACTGACATATAGTGCAGATGGAAAATAAACATCTGCCTCAATCAAGAGAGGGGACCAAAAGACAAGGCTGACGAATATTCTCTGGCATGGCTCTCTTTTTGCAGGAAAGCACATAAATGCTACAGGACCAAAACCACTGGCATCGTCTGGTGCTATCCTTATGTGGTTACTGACCATGAAGAGAGATGATTAGTATGCGCTCTCCAAGGAGGAGTGGTGCAGATGCTCAGAGTGATACGCTTCCAACTCAGTAGGATGGGGTTTGCTGTAGCCATGTATGCTAAGCTGCAGAGCAGCTTGGGTTTATTTTGTGCAATGTTTCAATGACATTTAGCACCCATAAATCCTCTCTGCCTTTTGGGTGATGGAGAAAGGGATATTTTCAGCATCACCAGCAAAACAGAATATATATCACCAGTTATTCCAGCAACATTCCCCCAAGCTTTAGGGGTAGGGGTTAATTTACTGTCTGTTAATTGAATTCTGTAGAAAGAAAGAAAGAAAGAAAGAAAGAAAGAAAGAAAGAAAGAAAGAAAGAAAGAAAGAAAGAAAGAAAGAAAGAAAGAAAGAAAGAAAGAAAGAAAGAGTAAAGTCAGTCAGTGCTACTGTGCATGTTTGTGACAGCATTCAGGGTACATCAGGAAGCATGCAGAATGTAGTTCCCATTCTTACAGACATAATAAGTTTGAGACCTGTGGTGCTTTAAGCCTTCACTGTTGTTCCCTTCCCTCAGTAACTGCTCCAAATGGAGAGAACATGCAGTTTGCAGGAAAAGGAGATCATTCTTCCCCCCCCCTTTTTACATTTCATTAATATATTAAAGATAAACAAAACAGAACAGTCACTTCATAATTACAGATTCAAACTTCATAAAATACAAACTTCATAACCGAGCACTAGTAAGTATATAACAACTTTATCAAACAGTAGTAACTATACAGTAGGCAGTACTTTGTTGGCTAAAGAGATGTTGGGTAGTGAATACAGAACATGTGTTATGTACTACAAAATTCAAAGATTGTATATAAGAGCACAATCAGACGTTGTAAGAGAGGAGGTAGAAAAGGAGCTACAAGCATAGAAGATTTAGATATGCGGAGTTGTGTGGTTGAAGAGCTGTTGCCGCAATAAATTCCATGAATGGGAACCATTTCTCTGTGAAAGAGGCTGGTTTGGGATAAAATTCAGAATGGTGCAAGCGATCAGTGATCTTTTTGAGAATAGTGATCCCAAACCCTTTTAAACCAGCTATAACATGAAGGTGCCTTAGTAGATTTCCATGAGGAAGCAATTAGGGATTTGGCTGCTACAAGGAAGCTAGAAATTAAGTCCTTATGAATATTTGGAATGTCGTTGCGGTCCCAGACGTCGAGAAAGAGCAATGCTGGATCGAAGGGGATGATATAACCTGTGATTTGTTGGATCTGGGCTAGGACTTCATGCCAAAATTTCTTTATATGGTTACAGCACCATCATCAGTGGGCAAATGTTCCAACTTCGCCACAGTTTTTCCAGCACAGAGGAGTTCTTGAAGAAGACATTTTGGATATTCTTTCCGGTGTGAAGTACCATCGAGAAATAATCTTATATGACAGCAATTTGGTTGAGAAGACAGGTGAGAACAATAGTCGGGACACCCAGATTTTAGTCTTCATTGGTCTTCAGTGAAGGCAGTATCACATTCATCTTGCCAATGTCACTGAAATCAAGGAGATCATTCTTAATCATCCATGCAGTCCAGCATGAGTTTCAAAAAGACAGACTGATCATCATTGCAGTCCAAACTGAAATAACTGTGGCCCAAGCACTTAGGCCAGGTTAGGGCCAAGAACAAGTGTGGATTCCCTACGGTCCATTGATGGAATTGAAAGCATGGGCTGAACTTGCATGGGTTTTGCTCTACAGATGACTCAAAGATGCCCAAGGTCCTACTATTTATACCACACTGGCCAATGCAGAGCCTTTCTGCTGCCTAACAATAGCTTTTTCACTTCACCTGTGCCTGAAGAGGGCTTTGAGGCTTGAGTACAAACAGTCCCAGTGTGGCAACTCACTAGTTCCAATCTCCAGACCATGTGAATGCTCCATGTCACCTAAGAATAACTGAAGCATTAGAACTCTACAGCATTGATGGTGATGGCTAGGGATGGGCACAAACCACATTTTTTGCAGTACATTTCAGTTCGTGGTTTGTGGCTGAACCATGAACTGATATGAACTGGGAGGTTGGTTAATGAACTGAATGAGTTCATATCAGTTCATGACCTCTGCTTTCTGCTCCCTGCTGCTTTTTGCAGGGAGCAGAAAGCAGGGATTTAAAAACCTTGGAGCCATTTAAACCCCTGCTTTCTGCTCCCCACCACACAGCTGTTTTTTTCATGAAGAGCAGAAAGCAGGGGTTTATATGGCTCACAGCCATTTAAACCCCTGCTTTCTGCTCTTCATGAACTGCCTCAAACTGCCTTAAAAATTCAAGAAACTTCATGGTGGCTCTTCAGTTCATGAACCACAACCCAGTCAAAATTCATCATGAACTTTTGTTCATGAACTGGTTCATGCCCATCCCTAGTGATGACAACTATTTCCAGTGGAGCTGATCTAACCCTTTGCTGGCACAACATCTGAAGCTTAGAACAACAGGTAATGACAATATAGTTATTTGAAAATCTGTTCCATCCTAAGCACTGATTTGTCATTGCACCAAACATAAGCAAAACTATCTGATGCCACTGCTGTTGAACACTCCTGCTCTCTAGAATGCTACACAAAGAGGGACATCTACATAAAATGAGCCTGTTGATTATAATTTGTTGCTTCCCTTTCACCTACTGTGAGTAAGAAGGTGTTTTGTCCCCTTATGACATTTCTGGTTCCTGCCCTAACTTCTGCTGCCCATGTTCTTCAGTGTTTCAACATTAAAAAACCAACTCAAAATAGTAGACTAAAATCAGCCTGAAGATATGGAATGCATCCAACCAAGGACTTAAGCCTTTTTTTGAGGAATGCAAAAACTTAGCTTGGAAAATGGTGGAGTTTTTTTACCATCTTGCAGATATATTTCAGCCTCTGGGAAGCAACACATAAGTCAGAAGTGTGAGCTGAACAATATAAAATTCGTATCTCCTGAGCATATGTTGATATACTAATAGCTCAATCATAACTATGTTTAGACAAAAGTAAGCTTTACTGATTTCAGGGTCAGGATGCCCAGCATTCTAACATTTCAGCATCCAGGCAAGGTGAGGGAGAGCCAAGACATTTTTAAAGGTTAAAAAGAAGCTTCGAGGTCCCAGTGTGAATAAGGGCTGTTGTACAACAGCTACTTTTCTCAAAGAAATTGTCTAACCAAACTACTCAGGTAGGGAATTAGAGTCGTGGAGAATAGATCAATCAGTAGAAGATACATCCATCTGCAAAGGCAGCAGACATCTAAACACCAGTAGTAAGCAACATTGGGGGAGGCCTTGGCCTCTGTGTCCTGTTGGTCCTCCAAGACAACTAGTTGGCCTTTGTGAAACAGGATGCTGGACTAGATGGACTGCTGGTCTGATCCAGCAGGGCTCTTCTTCCATTTTTATGAAAGGTATCATTTGGGTGCCTGTCTTCTTTCCCCAACAGGGATAACAGCAACTCAGGAGGATTTCTGCTGGGAAAACTATATGAGGGGAAAGGCTTAACTACCCTGTGATCATGCTACAGCCTCAATTCAATATTGTGATGACTGTTTTTAACATTAGAAATATGTGAGGAGACTCAGCTACAGCGTCTTTACATCCTGTATACTTGCACTTCTGACCCACCTTTCTCCAAAGGCTGCAGAGAATGTCCCTATGTGACCCTTTCCCTAGCATCTGGAGCTCTGTCTCAAATCCCCCTTTGAATCTAGTTATATTGACCTCCCCTGCTTCACCCTGCTCTGTCCTGTTATACTATCCATTCAGAGATTACTGGTAGTGATTTTTGCCCACTACCAAGTATTTGGTCCATTGTGGGCATACTTCTATGTAGACCTTATAGGAGCATTGTGCATTTATACCTGATTGCCATCTAGTATGTTATAGTATTTGTTTGTTTTATATGGCTTACTTATAAGAATGTCTTAACTGTTTTAATTGTTTTATATATTTGTTGTAACCTGCCCAGAGTCCTGTGCTGTAGGGGAGGGCGGGATAGAAGTCCAATTAATAAAATAAAATAAAATTTAAAACCACAGGAAAACAAGTAAAACAAAAACACCAAAAACTCAGTACAAATATCAAACAGTCAAGGACCCATTCATAAAGAAAAATCTTATAGGACAAACCATTAGGCAAACAGACTTCAGAGAAATGCACATCAAAATAATTCAGTGAAAAGGTTCTAGAATGAGCAGCCATTGTTCATTCTTGTCCTTGGGATAGAATCTTCATAAGGCAGGGTTGCCAGATCTGGGCTGGGAAATTCCTGGAGATTTTGGGGGTGAAGCCTGAGGAGGGCAGGGTTTCGGGAGGGGAAGGAACTCAGAGGGGTAAAATGCCATAGAATCCACATTCCAAGCAGCCATTTTCTCCAGGGGAACTAATGTCTGTCACCTGGGGATCGGTTGTAATTCCTGGAGGTTGGCAGCCCTATTATAAGGCCTTGATTAGCCAAATAGAGCTGAAGCAGCAGAGCACAACAGAAGAGGCAATACTGTAGAGAGTTGGGTCCTAGGCCAACATCTTGAGTTGATACAGGCAGCCAGTGAAGTGGTTGTTGCAGTGGAAAATATGCAAACAATAACTGGCTCCAGGTAATAAATGACCCCCCAGATTTTGGACTAGTCGAAGCTTGCATATGTACATAAAACTGGAAATATTTGAATAGAAACTGACATTAAGTAAAATGGAGTACACACTGCAAGTCTATGTATGGGGCTGACTCCCATAAAAGGGTTCTTAGGATTGCGCTGTGTGTTTGTATAACCGGGAAGCAAGGAATATAATTCCTGGCTGATACTGGCTTTGGTGAATGATGAGTTGCTATCACCTTAGGGTGAACTCTATGGTATTTGGAAGATGGGCTGAGGTGGAATTTCGTAAAAGAGCTTCAGGCAGCTGGAGAATTTTGAACACAAGGACAGAAAGACATGAACAGACAAGAAGGCTTGACTTGGATACTACTAGGCTTCCTTATGTTGTTTCTGGAAACACCCTTCATCAAGTTATAACCTTATTTCATAACATTAATAACAAATTATTTCATAATATTAATAACATAAAAGCAGAGGGCAGCAGAAAATAAGGGACAACATGCCAGGGTATTAATAAGATATGTTCTGATGTCATGTGACATAGCTTACTTCCTCACAAGCAACAAAGGAGAGCATCACAAACAAAGTTCAACATCAGCAACACCACTGAGAAGTGCCACCAGAGAATATCTATGCTTGTACAATTCAGAAATAACACTATGCAAAGGAAAAACATCTCCTCTTCTTCTCAGTCTGTAAACATGAATTCAACATGAAGATACTTTTCACATTTCCCCATGTATTCATACATGAAAAAACATTGCTAGCTTGAGGAAGACACAAATAAGTCTCTTATGTATGGTACAGTCTATGAGCGATATTAATCATAAGGTTGTAGACCTTATGATCTTTCCATGGACCAAAAGAAATGGAGTACCTTTGGTTATATTTTATTTTGCCAGTTTATACGTAAATTCCATTATTGCTAATGACAGAAGACTCTTCCTTCCTCGTTTCAAATGCTTCTATTATTTTTACATCACTTGGAATATGATTAGGTGTAATGAACATTTGGGATTCAATGAAGACACAGCCACTTAATAGTGAAGATTTAGTGCAATTTTACAATCTGATTATACTAAAAACGTCCCAACTTATAGCTTTTTCAAGCAGGCATAATAGACTTTATTCAATAAGAATGCTTAATCAGGTGTTGCATGAGAATATAAATTACATTTCCTTTTAAAATAAAAAAGGATTATGTTTTCATGTGGCACTTTCCTTTTCTTTATGAATCTGATATAGTTTTGGAATCATTTCACAGATACCATGCATATTTGCTTTCATTAGACCTGAATAATAAAATTTCCTGCAAAATTTATATCTATCAGATTCAAGAAAGCTGAACACCTCAAAGATGGATGCAAGCCTTTTAGGACTGTGCTTGTTCACAAGGTGAATTTAGTAACAAATGGATCAAATGAGTGAAGGAGCTAATGAAATTAATGCAGCTATGAATAAATTCACCAAACCCCCCCCCCCATTTAATGAAACCAACTGTGTACTCCTAAACTGAGTTACCCTTTCCTAAACCCAGTGATTCCAATGGATTTAGAAGGGTGTAACTCTGTTTAGGATTGCAGTGGAAAGGACCTAATAGAAACAGAGCGCAGGATCAAATGCTAGGATCCCAGTTCTTGTATAAAATGACTATTTGCTTTGGTACCCGGTTGCTTTGCACTGGTATCCAGTTCTGATGGCACAGTGTCTGATGGTGACACTGGCTGTGTTTGAAACCTTGCTTGGTAATAGAAGCAGCAGTACAAGCCTCTGCTAGTGTTGCTTCGGCTGAGGAAACAGCATAGGTTTGAGCAACCCAATATCTCTGTCCACTGCATTTTTGCCGTAACTTTGTTCCAAGGTGTCCCGAGCAACGTGCATGCTTCTCACCTTCCATCTTATCTTCATGACAACCCTGTGAGGTAGCCTAGGTTAGCAAAGAGTGATTAGTCCAAGGTCGGCCAGTGAACTTCATGGCTGAGATTGACTCTACTTACCCAGCCACTGGTTCCTGCATTGTTTTAATGGTAAGTTCTATCATGTGCTTTGACCTCCTTATGCCACGCAGAGGCAGACTGAACCTTTAGTACAGCAGTGTAGGCCATCCCCCACCTCCTCCAGTACTGCCACCAACTGGATCCTTGTCACGTGGGCCCTGCTTCAGGAGAGGAGTGATTCAGGCCAACAAAGCAACAGTGGGAGGTGACAAATCCTTTTTGCTCCTGCTCTGAACAGGTTTTCATTCAAGGGTTCTAAACAGAGAGTTTGTCAAAGGAAGCGTGCAGTTTCAACATTAGGAAATGAATGGTTTGGAGCAGAGAAATCACATCTGGGAAGGGCCCCTCCCACTACTTCTCTATTTTAAATTGTCCTATGTGAAGCTGCTTTTCTTTTTTTAAAATGGGTGTCAGGTTTCTAAAATGCACATCGACACATTAATGTAACTAGTCCCTTATACAGGACTGCTTTTACACCCAATTTAGCAAATGTAGCTATTTTAATATAGGTGAGATATGCCTTGTCAGCTGCTCCTTGACAATAATCAGGCTGCCACATTCTGAAGCAGCTGAAGTTTCTGAGTTGCCCTCAAGGGCAGCCAAGTGGAGCACATTACAGCAGTCCAGCCATGAGATTACAAAATCATGGATCAGCATGGCTAGATTAGATGAGTTTAAAATGAGTGAGAGTTGGCAAACCAGATGCAGCTGATAGAAGGCACTCTTGGCCAGTGTTCCAACCTTCTTTTCGAACAGCAAAGTTGGGTTCATGACCACCCTCAAGTTCTTAATGTGCTCTGCAAATTGCAATTCGACTCCATTCACTACAAGCAGATCCAGTACCTCTGAAACATTTCCAACCAGAATTATGCCTGTTTTGTCTGGATTTGGCTTCAGCTTGCTCTGCCATAGCCACCTGGCCATGTGAGGTTGGTTAGGCTAAGAATGTGTGACTGGCCCAAGGGCACCTGGTGAGTGTCCATGCCAGAGGGGTGGTTCAAACCTGGACCTCCCAGATCATAGCCTGAAACTCTAATGACTACACCACACTGTATTTCATGGGATGCCTGCTATTGAATAGTAGCAAACAGCCAGTTCTGGGTGAGTCAGGCAAGCAGTGTGGTTGCAAGTTGCCCAGTAGTTGCTGCCAGGCCTGGCCCCAATAAGTCCTCCTTTGAAGCCCCAAACAACTGTGAAAAAGTACCTGTTCCTTCCTTCTGCCTTTTACTAAGAGAAACCAAGGCTTAAATGCTGACATACTGTGTGGTTGCCTAGCAGCAGCCACTAAAGACGTTCATTTCATAACACTACAGTTGTTGCTTCTGCCATTTTAAAGGTTCTAACCAATTTTTCTTTCTTTTTAGATTTCAGAATTTTCTGTAATCTGCAGCTTTTTCATGTTTGTAGAAAGATCTGCCCTGTCTCTTCATGGCTCCAATTGACGGATTTAAGTATCCACAGATTTGGCCATGTTGAGAATTAGATATATTGATGATGGTCCTAATAGCCAACACTATCCTATATATATAATTCCCTTACATATTGGCCATTTCCAGCTCTCCCATTGGCTGTGCAGTGCACTCCATCTGCCATTGGCCCATCAACTGCCACTCAAGAGTACTTATGTGCCACTGGCTGGGTGCTGGATCCACTTCTCTCCCCCACCCACTGCCAGCCTGGAAACTCTTCTCTCACAGAATAAACTGCCAAACGACTGTCTCTCCTGATGAAGGGTCTGGTCACACGGACATTTAGTGCGGGACTCGCAGCTGATCTCTCCCGCTTTAAAGGTTCCTGTTTACACGTGCTAATCCGCCTCCCGCCCCGAAGCCGGCAGAGTCCCGCGGTTTCTGCTCTTTTATCCGCGTTTTTTTTACACCCGTTGGGACAGGTGTTTTTCCGATATTTCACGCTTTGTATCCGCGGTTTTGGTATCTGGACAGCAATCCGCCGTGACCGTGCTACCCTCCCCCCGTTTTTGTTTTTGTTTTGTGTGTGTTTCCGGTTTTAGTTATGCGCTTGTGCAAACAGGCGCTAGCTTTTATTTTGGTCTTTTTAAAATGAAACACGCTAACGAAGGATTAAGCCCCACTGAGCTGACTGCATTTCTTCGGAGTAAAAAAGTGTAGAACTGGTCTGCCATGCTAACCTTTTTTGCCCCGTTAGCCCCCGTCTCTTAGGAGTAGCTCATCCAACTGCAGCCTGAGTGGGGGTGGGGTACGGCCGGGAGCATTTGCCAAGCCCTCGTCCGGCTCCCTACAAGTTCTTCTTGAGTTAGTGAACAACCACTGCACTCCGTCGGCTGCCTCGCAAGCAAGCGGCTCTCGTCTCGCCCCCTCCTCCCCCCCATTCATTTTGCCGCTGATATCTGACAGAGTCAATCACACAGGCTGCCAGGCAGCAGCAGCAGCAGGGGAGGCGAAGCCGGGGGAGGGGAGGCGAGGCGGCAAAGGCGGCTCTGGTTCCTGGTTACTCTCCTGCTTACTCATTGCTGGGAGGTGGGGGAGGGCGCAGCGGAGTGAGTGCCCCTCTCAAGTTACTTCCAGAGCCAACGGGAGACCGAGAAAACTGTCAGTACAACACACTGGACGCCGTTTAAGAACAACTGATGCCCCCCCTCCTCGGTCTAGCTCTCCCTTCCCGAGTTTCCTCCTTCCCTTCTGCATAGAAAGGCAGGAGTCTTCGACTGTTGACAGGAGGAATTAATTTTAATTAATTTGTAAGTACGCCCAAGCGCATGGAAAGATAAGCGCATGCGCAAATGTTTTTTTTGTTTAAACCCACGCCGCCGCTGAAACGGGGCGCTGAGTAATCAGTGCTTTGCGCAAGTGAAGCGGAAGACAGAAGGACCGTCTGACCACCTCCAAGCGATATAAAATGTCGCAGATAGAAGAACTGCGGGAAAACTAGCGCGGTAAGAGGTCCGTGTGACCACGGCCTAAGACACTTCTCCTGCTTGGCTCCTGTGGGACTAACTTTTCCCTCAGTGGCTGTTGCTAGGCAACCATGCTTGGTTCTGTCAGTAAAAAGCCAAAGGCAGGAGACCCTTTCCAGGCCTTTGTGGGGAACTCATTGGGGCCAGTCCTGACTAGGGTTGCCAGCTCCAGGTTGGGAAATTCCTGGATATTCTGTAGTGGAGTCTACAGAAGCCAGAGCTTAGGGAGGGGAGAGGCCTCAGCTGAATAGAATGCCGGGGGGGGAGAGATCAGTTGTCTGGAGTTCAGTTGTGATACCCAGCAATCGTCAGGCTCCACCTGGAGGCTGGCTACCCTAGGCGTAGCAGTTAGCGCTTCAGAGCAGGGTTCCTCCTGTGGAAGTTGAGTGGGTGATTTTGGACCAGTCACAGACTTTCAGCCTAACCTACCTTACAGGGTTGTTGTGCAGATCAAAAGGGGGAGAGGAGAATTATGTAAGCTGCTTTGGTCTCCAATGCAGAGAAAGACTGTACTTTTCCTCCTGGTGAACCATTGCTGCCAATCTCCAGGTGAGGGCTGGAGATCACTCAGAGTTAAAACTGCTCTCCAGAGGGCAGAGATCAGCTCCCCTGGAAAAAACGGCTGCTTTGCAGGGTGGATTCTATGTCATTATACCCTGCCAAGGTCACTGCCCTCCTGCTTGGGTCCCCACTGTGGAGAAAGACTGTAGTTTTCCTAGGTAGAGGCTACAGGGAGGGGGGAAGAGATGGAAACCTGAAGTCAGAGGGGCAGATCATAGTATGTTGATGGTTGGCTGGGAAGGAAATAGGATTGCCACCTCCAGGTTGGGAAATTCCTGGAGATTTGAGGGGTGGAGCCTGGAGAAAGTGGGGTTTGAGGAGGGGAGGGAGCTCAGGTACAAAGCCATAGACTCCACCCTACAAACCAGCCATTTCATCCAGTGGAACCATTGTTGCCAATCTCCAGGGGAGGGCTGGAGATAACTCAGAATTATAACTGCTTTTCAGATGGCAGATATCAGTTCCCCTAGAGAAAATGGTAAGCTCTGTGTCATTATACCCTGCTGAGGTCACCAAAGCAAATTGACGCTGAGTGCTCAAGGGCAGGGCACCCATCCAGAGCCTCTTTCTAGAGCTCATTGTATTTATTTCCACAATGAACCTTATTCCTAGAAATAAATAAACGTCTCACTCTGATGCACGGCCATTTTGCACAGAGACTGTCATCAAACTCAACCTGCAAAAATAAGTGCTTGGCTGTGAAATAATCGTATCTGCCTTGCAAACATCTGAGTTAGATATTAGCCAATAATAAAGATCATCCTGTATTAATATAATGTTATCAATGTACATGGTGTTTTATAGAATCACATAAGGAACCAACAGTTCTCTGTCTTGAGGAGCTTGCAGTTTAGTTGTACTTGAGATCTATGGAAAGTAGACACTCATCCTTCCAGCATAAGCACACACATTTTAGTAAATGAAAAATTCATCCAGGAAATGGAAACGTTTATTTTACCACTTTCTCCATGAATTGGGCAATGAAAGCTATACACAGATGTCCCCCAAGAGGCAAATAAAATGCAAAGCAATGCAAAATGCATAACTTTAAGTAAATAGTATTGTCCTCCAACTGGGCCTTAGCTCAAATATTTTGAAGTGTACTGGGTATTGTTTGAATGTGCATATGGTCCACAAGAGATTTTGCCACTCTGTATGCTCTGGAATGGTTCACTATTCAGACTGGTCTATAAAATTTTCCCTCATTGTCAAGCACAGACTTGTGGTTTCTATGAATACCTTGTTTGCAAAAAAAGAATGAAGGAGCAGTCAACAATACCATTATTTTCAAAGATTCTCTATTTAAACTGGAAGGAACACTGTATGCAAATAGAACAGATATATTTATGCATATTATATGGATTTAAAGGTATTGGATATGTAGTGAAATGCAGGTACCTTTTCATATAATTAAAGTTCCATCAAAGTGGTCACTGGAACTGGTACGAGACTAAAACAAAGCTTGCATCACAAAAATAATCTGATTATTGACAAATGTCCATTTACCTTCCTCAGCATCCGGATAATCCATATCTCCAAACATTTCTTATCAGTCAACCACTCATGATGAATTTGAAGAGACCAAGCATTATCAGTTGTTGCCTGTCAGAATGTATATGATTTTGTTTATTTATTATATTTTATTTCCATTTTTCAGTCAAAATAGAGTAACTGACAGGAATAGAATTAAACAAAAAGTTTTCCTCAGGGTGGTTATTATTAGTGGATATGAACACAGAGTCTAATCAAAGACAGTAAGTGAGAAATGAGGCACTCCAGAGCTGGACCTAGGCTCAGTCCGCCTGCCTTAGAGGTTCCTGCCCTTCATCTGATGATGCCATCAAGAGTGGTTGGGAGGAGGATTCTCAGCTCGAACTGGGTCCTGGCTTGATCTAAGGGGGCCTGGCTGCTTCCCTCATACCTTCCAGTGGCCCTGTCAATGCCATCTGTCTTTTCTTTGACTGGCTTTCTGGTACAAGCAGTGTGATGTGAGAGACATGTAGGAAATACAGTTTTGGGTTTGGGACAGGGTGACCTCAAGGTGAATTCCCAATCATCCAAGAAGCTTGAGTCCTTTGAGCCCACTGCTCTCTCTCAGATGAACCAGTCACGTAAGTCATTGGATTGTCACATAGACGTCTACAGTAGAGTTACTGGGACTGCATTTTAGTTGGGAAACGTGAAGCAAGCAAAGCTTAAAAAACCATTTTCCTTAACAATCCCTGGTGTGTTTGACTCTGGCAGGCAAAGGCTTAGCATATTAGTACCTCCTGTAATTCTTGCAGCTATTGGGAACTGCCTCATTATTATTTAATAATATTTTGGCTGAAATTGCAATTATCGCTCAGCTGTGGAAAACCAAATTTTAAAAAATGAGATCATGCACCCTCTGACTGCTGGGTCAGAGAATGAAATGCTCCCCCACACACACACCTTACTTTTAATACCCATCAAGAGAACAAAGATGGGAATACAGAATCCAATCCCAGTCTCGGAATTACAAGATGTATGAATAACAAGCAAAGGAGAGACAAATTATGTCATAATACTTTGTATCCAACCAGTCACTAGTGCAATATGAAGAGATATTTTTCCCACATTGCCCCAAACACCCCCCACACACCACCCCCATTCTCTTTTGGCCTCTTAAAGACAATTCCTGGAGTCAAAGGACAATGAGTTGGGGGCTGCAGCAAAGACCTGTGCTGATAGGTGGAGGCAAAGGATAGACACTTCCATCTGGTTCTCTCACCTTACTGCAGCCCCCCCTACCACCAGGGCTTGATGCCCTTGGGGACCCCATGACTCTATGGTCATGTTTCCAAGGTCAAAAGGGGCTACAGGAGAAATCAAAATATAGAGAAAGCTTGGTTTTTACTGGTGGGAGGTCAGTTACATCCCGGTCTTTTTTTTTTCTGGAAGTTTTCAGTATACAGATTGAAAACTTCATTTCCCTCTTGAGAATTCTGGAACTTTTTTTTTTTTAAAGCCTTGGTTACATCCCTATGAGAACTACTCATAATGCTTATAGCAGCAGAAGGTGGCCAAGTGGAAATAATAATCCTTAGAAATTTAGATTGTTAGAAGTGTTTGAAAACATTATCTAAATAATCTTTACAATTATAAAATGAGCCAGTATTATTGTTCCCTTATGGCAGATTGGGGGCTGAAGCTGAGAGAATGGCAGCTTCACTAGACATCTGAGGCCGTACATGCCTCTGATTTTTTAGAAAATGTATGTTGATTTTTACATTGATATCATGCTTTTCTCCTTGATCAGATCCCAAAAAGGGTTTTCCACATTGATTTCATGACCTCCACCTAATCCTCACAACATCAACCTTGTGAGGGTAGGTTAGGCTGAGAGATTGTAAGGGGTCTGAGGTCACCTGGCTGGCTTTCACCCTTGAGTGAAGGATTCAGACCTGGAAGCCCCAGGTCCTAGTCCAACACTCTAAGCACTACACCACACCAGCTCCCATTAAAACGGTATGTGGTCAAGAACCATAGAAGGGTAGTGGAATCACACCCTTCTAAGTACATTTGGTGTACCATTTGAAAACGCCTTCATGAATACAAAATGTACTCATGGAGGCTCTGCCCTTATAAATTCCACACGACACGTTTCAAAACTGTGCACACACAGTCCGTGTGCATAACGTTTTGTATACATATAGGCTCTTTGAAACATTATGCTGAATGCAAATACAGCAAAGGCATGACAAGGAATGATCCCGCTCCAATCTCCACATGACTCGATTGTACTCCATTGTCACATGTGAATAGGCCTCTTGAAAGCTCGTCTTAATAAGATTTGAACTAGTCTTCTAGATTTATACTCTAAGTGACAGCATTATAGCAGCTTGCCCATTTTGTACAATTTACTGTCTGGGACCAAGAAGGCAACTGAATTCTGTAAACAAGCTCTTCTCTGTTGTGTTTATCAAATTCGACTAACTACTACTTTTACAGCCAGAAGGCATTGTGAAAGATAAGTGCTAACTAATGAAGCTTAGGGCTTTTCTAAATTTTCAGTCAATGAACTTTGATAGAAGATTTCCACTAGAAAAGCAAAAGATTCATCTGTATTTTCAGTGGCTCTATGACACTAATCTGTCCTTGTCATCATTCCATTTCTCGATCTAACACATCCAACATGTGAGTAAATGCTTCTTTCCCACTATTTTGCTAAGCTTTGTGTAATGCTTTATACTATATTTAAAATGAGTCACACAGTATGAGAAATGTCCACATATTAGTGTGTATGATGTTGTCCCATTTTTATTTAATAAGGGAATGATCTCCAAATGATTAAACTGCACTGTTTCATGATGCTAGAATGGGAACATATCACAATTTTGTTTGTTAGTTAAAAGATACTGTTGGGAAACACAGAACAGCAAGGGGCCTTGGCCTGTTGAAGGGAAATGTGATTTCTCCATAGAAAACGAATGCCCCAGCTGCTCCACAGGCATTGAAATGGGTACAAGAGGAATGAGAAAGAGCACTTATCACAGATGGGACCATACCACATGGTCAGTGGAACGAGAACATTTTACCTCTGCAATAACTAACTCAACTATTTTACATCAATATTTTAAGACCTAATGTCATCATCCATTAGAAATAATCTTTGGGAAGCCATGTTATTAATACAATAATGCTATTATAATAGTCTATCATGCTATGTTATATCTGGTATGATACATCGATGAAAAACATTGTCAATAATTTATAGCACTGTTTTACTCCCTCTTTTTCCCATTGTGTGTTGACTCAGTCTAATCATTATGGTAGGCATTTGGTCTTGTATCAAGAGAACTACACAAACAGTTCCAGTAGAGGATTTCCCGACCCTATCTTGCCTTGCCTTAGAAAAGATGAGTAATGCAGAGAATTTCTCAATAGCTTTTAACACTGAAACTGAGTTTGTACCAACAGTGTACTGTTCCCATATTAGATAAGACTGACAAGCCTGAATGTACTCAAAACAGGAAATAGGAGCAAATCCACAAAACCCACAAATCCATGGTGTGGGCTGATGAGTTTCCTGGTACCCACTTAATTCTTGTGCAAAGTATCTCTTCCTCGGAGCAGGGCCAGTCCTGGCTGTCCTCCATTTCAAGAGAAATTGCAACTGACCTCCAGGTGATAGAGGTCAGATCACCTAGAGAAAATGGCCGCTTTGAAAGGTGGACTCTATGGCATTATATCCTAATGAAGTCCCTCCCCTCCCCTCCCCAAGCCCTGCCCTCCTCAGGCTCCACCCCCAAGACCACCAGGTATTTCCCAACCTGGAGCTGGCAACCCTAGCAGGAACTCCCATTTGGAAACAGCTGCCTTTATTGTAGGAGGATTAGTTTGGAACTTCCTAATATTTTATAACCAGCCTCAGCCCCCATAGCAGCCATTTAGTGGTTGTCTATGCCTAGTGTGTTGCCAACCTCTCGGTAGGACCTGGCGTTCTCCCAGAATTATAACTGATCTCTAGACTTCAGAGAGATCAGTTCCCCTGGAGAAAATGACAGGTTCACAGGGCAAACTCTATATATAACATAGATTACAGATGAAATCATTCCACAGACACTGCACCCATATCTCCAGTAATTTCTCAGGCTGGAGTTTCCAAACCTAGCTATGCCCCTCCTGTCAGCCATTTTGTAGTGGTATCTACTACCTGTTCACAGAGTTCCAAGAGCACCGACAGGCTCACCAAAGCTTGGGAACTCTTCTACTATATTATACTGACCCCAAAAATCAATCCAAGAAAGATTTGTCCTTGTTTTCTTTTAAATTCAGTAACCCCATCATCATTCACGTAAAACCATCATGGAATTCACATTGATTACAGCCATTATGGTTTCTTGCACACCATTGGTTCTGAACTACCATGAAGAGAAGTACAATTGTGTTTCCTCCTTCCATGCTTGTTTGGACATTGTAAAGATGGACTTTTACACTGTTCCCTGTAATAGAAGGCACAAGCTAAGAAGGAAAGAGGTAGAACACCATCTAGGAATAAATGTAATAGATAAGCAGGGAAATGAAAACCAGGTAAAAAACATTAGAGACAACAGGTGAAATAAAATGTGTGGTTGAACTGCAAATTGTTTAGCGTAATTAGGAAGCTACCATACAGGATTGTGGAGAATAATTATGATATTTAATTAGAAAAGGTCCATAGGGAAAACATTGGTTCATTTAATTAGTACCAAACAGCAGTTAGATCTGAAAGTTCGCATAAGTCCAAAATGAATGACAGTAGGCTAACAGGTTACAAATCACTAAACCCATTTCTACAAATCTTCCTTAGGAACCATATTATCAGTGAGCCTCAGTTAATTATGTGAGGAGAACATTTATTTCTTTAGTACATTTCAATTCCACCTCTTCTCTAAGTAGCTCAAGGGGTATCTCATCCTTCATTTTATCCTGACATCAACAACCCTTTGAGGTAGGTTAAGTTGAGATGCATTGGCCCAGTTAGCTTCCATGGCAGAATGGGTATTTGATCTCCACAGGCCTAGCGCTGTACTCCACAGGCCTAGCGCTGTACTTAACGTGTCACTTAACGCAGAGGGACACACAGAAATTACTGTTACACAGCAACACTTCACGATGCCACTGTCAAGTGGGAGAGAATGACAGTGGGAAGATTGTTAAAGAGACTGTGGGACTCCCTCTTACAGATCTTGTCAGCTTCCCAGGTGCACAGGGTTTTGTTTCTATTCCCATAAAGGACAAATTCTTGTGCACAACCCTGCTATTGTAGCCACTGTCACTGTCATCTTCTTTTCTTTCAGAAAGCCTTTGATTTGACAGCCACAGGCTCTGACATGGCTCATCTTCTGGTTATCACTGTGAGGTTATATACCATGGGGCTGAGACAATAAAACTCCTCACTGAACCTTGTACTATCCAACTCCTTCGCTGTAGGGAGATGCTGCTTCCCAGAAGTCATCTCCTTTCTCTTTTCTAATGTCAGGTATGACCTGAATTTCACACTAGCTACAGTTCCTTGCATTGCTTGCTAAAATTCCCTTAACTTGTAAGGATGACATGTGCTTCTACCAGTGTGAATACCACCAGCATTGTCATCAAGAGGAACGCTCATGTGTATATCCAAACAAAGGTAGACAGCTGCAGTGAAGAAAAGCTGTGTTTATCACACCTTGGCAACAAAATTCTACAGCTGATTGTTTCCCTATGGCTCCAGATCTCTATGCCCACAAACTTAAAATTTGATGTTCTTTTCTTAGATGGGTCTAACTTTATTTTTAAAAGCCTCTGTCTAAGAATTCCCCCCCCCCAGAAAAAAGAAGTTCAAAACTCTTGGAGTCAAGGAAGTAAAATGGGCAAGAAGACTACAGTATTAAAGACATGGGGCATGTACCTTCTAGTAGGACTAACTACAAAGGAAAGCACCTCTTTCCTAAGATAGTTTTTGCCCCCCAAGCCAGAAATAATGAGGCAGACACAAGTGTTGGGTTTTATAGGGCCACTTTATTAACGGACAACTTTAGCTGGAACCAACGGCAAGGGCAAAACAGAATTGCATTATGGTCAAGGCCAGAGGTCAAGGACCCCTCCCTTACCTATGTCAATACGGCGAGCCACCCTGCCCCGGGTGGGAGCCCACTGCAGGGGCTACCATCCGGCCGGCTAGCCATTGCAAGACAACCCTGTAGCCCCATCCCCCAAGCCGCAAGGCTCAAAGAGAGGACCTAAACAGGGCCGTCCCGAAGGCAGTCCGTTTTCCCCGCCCCATGCCGCAAGGCACAAAGGCTGTACTCACAGGACCCCTTCAACCCCAAATATGGGTGTCAGCTGGTGCTCACCGGACCGCAATCTGTATAGCAACCTGCCAAAATGAAAGTGACCGACTGAACTAACTCGACTTGCCCTCATAAATACCTGCATCATTGCCGCAGTGCAGGGTAGGCGAAAAACACCCCCTCCAAGTGCCAATCAGGAAGGGGTGAAAAATTCCTACCCGGCCCCCAAAAAACTGGACGACCAGCAAACGCCTGCACTACTAACAGG
>NW_015166423.1:1680753-1682877 GCF_001447785.1 Gekko japonicus
GGAGGGCGGACCCTCCCGTGGAACAACAACTGCAGCAGGCCCGGCCACGCAGGCCCCGACGCCTCTGCCCTTCCACCATGCTCCACTAGCTAAGGCCCAGCTGGAGCTACCGATGTTCTCTAGGCGCGCTGAGCTGCTCAACAAAGCAGCACCAACAGAGTAACACTTTCTTCCTCTCCTGCCAGCAGATCCACCTGTGGCTTACTCTCGGCACGCTGAGCCGCTCACAAGCTGGCCTCAGAGTAACATGTTCGTCCTCTCCAGCCAGCAGATAAACCTGTAAGAAAAACAGTTAGCCGGGGAAAATTCACCTCTCTTTGAGGCACCCTCCAGTGTGCCTTTACATCCCGATAAGGCCCATGAGCAATACCAAGGATGCCATTATCCCCACCCAAATTATTGGGGGTCCTTAGGGCTGCTATGCAAAGCGACTCCATGTCCAGGACTGGGGCAAAAACCAAGCTGGCGCTCCAGCATTTCCAACACACACCGTAACTGCCAAAACTGGACTCCATGATGTGGTGCCGTCCTAGCCCGAAAAACAAGTCAGCCCCGCAACCCCAACCACCAGTAGGTGGCCCAAGCAGCCACAGGGCCAATAGTTTCTCCCGTTGTCAAGCGTCAAAGCTTTCCACAACCTCCTTATGTTGAAACTGCATGCTACATGCCAAGGCTGCATGGTCTGCCCGAGCTGCAGCTCACATTCCCCATAGCACGTGCATCCTTATGGGATGAGTAGGGTCTAAATGTCAGCCCACCTGAAAAGCATCGTGTTTAAGATGGTGCGTGGGCTGGCTCTCCTGCCCCACGGAGTATTCCCCACATACTAAACCCATCTCAGTCCATGCCCTCTTGAGTGTACACCAGTGTGTTTTTGCATGCCTTGACATAGGTCAAGGGCAGCACGTTCCTACCCCCCTTCTCTGATCCCTACATAGGTTTTCCTGTAGGAACGCTGAACTCTAGGTCCTACCATTTAGCAGGGCAGGGGCTAAACACCCCGCCCCCTGAGTCACACGACTTTGGCAGTGACAGGGACTGGGGATATGCACCCTGATTTTGTACGTAGAAGTGGTGAGATGTTGCCCTGCCCACTATCCTTGTTCTTTACATAGGTAGATTAACTATCCGTAACACTGTTCACCATTCTCCGCAGTTGGGCCTGACTATCTTTCCTTGGTGTCTTCACTGCAGAAACAGCCCCAAGGAAATGCCCTCCCCTAGCACACTCTACTGGGACTTAGAATGAAGCTGCATATGTCACAGAAGAAAGAAACAGAATCTCCCTAATAGCAATTTAAAAACACAATTGCTTCACAAAGCTAGCAAGGGTCTGACAAGAACTTTTAAAGTTATTTTTATTGTTATTCCATAACATATTACTAGCATTATTATTTGTTACACGCTGGAAATCGGGGTCCTGCGTGACTAGGAGCACCCACAATTACCTGATAACTGCCTGCGCCTTGTCCATTAAACATGGTACCACAGACAGCTTTCAATAAACCACAAGCCATTCGCTTTAATTGGGGAATCAGCCCAAGGCAGAGCCAGCAAAGGGCTGAGGCATCCGTGGATCAGTTATCCGTTTACAAATATGGTCCCCCATTAGCCCCATGGTCTAAGGCCATAACCAGCCACAAATGCCGCATTATTATTTGTTACACGCTGGAAATCGGGGTCCTGCGTGACTAGGAGCACCCACAATTACCTGATAACTGCCTGCGCCTTGTCCATTAAACATGGTACCACAGACAGCTTTCAATAAACCACAAGCCATTCGCTTTAATTGGGGAATCAGCCCAAGGCAGAGCCAGCAAAGGGCTGAGGCATCCGTGGATCAGTTATCCGTTTACAAATATGGTCCCCCATTAGCCCCATGGTCTAAGGCCATAACCAGCCACAAATGCCCCAAAATGGGGGATATCTAACTACATAATAATCTATATTTACATTGCAGGGGCGTTAGCTTGAACGCGCCCAGTCAAAGTCACACTGGGCATATGTAGACTGGGTATACTAATACCCCAACGGATCCCGAAGGAACGTCACTGATGGTATTTAGCTTTACAACAGATTGATGTGATTCCCCTTGTGGGCACTAGGGCTATCAGATGTTTATCT
>NW_015166423.1:1683703-1697336 GCF_001447785.1 Gekko japonicus
AGGAAGATCCGCCGCCAAGAAGGCAGGCCGGGACATCTGACCTGTTGTGATCTGAAGCCATCGATGCAGTGGTTGTACCAGTGTCCTGAGCCATGGAGGCACCATACTCAGTCACCGCCTACACAGCTGACTGCCCTTCAACAAAAGACAAACAGGTTATACCTCTGGTTGAACATGCCAAATTGGCAGCGCCAGTTCTTCTCAGCACCAAACTAATCCCTGTGGTGATGATTCCATGGCCTGTCAGTACAGCAAACAACCGTCCCAGCGTTGCCACTGCACTTCATCCCCCTTTCCATCGAAGACAAGATGGAAGCAGGCCATTTGTAAACGGCCCAGAAATCCGCCGTTTTCCCCTGTAGGGTTACCAAGGGCTGGCTTGGAAACCTGTAGACTTCGGGGGTGAACCAAGAAAAAAGGGGGGGAGGGTCCTTATTGTCTGCTCACAAGCAGCCTCATCCCCAGGGCAGCCATAGCCAGCGCTATGGGGCCTACAAGCTAATAGCCACCCGAGGTGGCCTACGGAGTCCAAGCCACCCCACAAGAGCTTCAAAACTCTACAACCATGAGCCACCCTGGGCTATAAGGCTGTCCGAGAAAGGGAGGGGAGGAGCCCCAGCAAGCACACCACCATAGAGTCCTCTCCAGGGCGGCATGCCCGCTGGAGCCCAACCGCAAAGAAGCTCCCAGAAAACTAATGGGAACCGCTAACCTGTGCAACAGGGGCTAGCATGAAGTAGGTAAAATTGGCCCCAGTCATGACACAAATGACTACTGTGAGGCTATGTTAGGTTGGTAGTGGAAGAAGCCATCAAGTCGCGGCCAGCCCATAGCACTCCGAGGGGTTTTCAAGGCAAGAGACCTTCAGAGGTGGTCTGCCTGTCTATGTAGCAACCTTCATATCCCTTCAAGTTCCCCAATCCCAACCAAAACCAAACCTGCCCAGCTGCCGATATCTGACAAACTCGGGCCAGTCGGGCCCTCCAGATCTGGACTAAAGGCGGACTAGGCCCTTACAAAATGGTCCACCTACCTCTACCCAAGGATGGAATATCCTGGGAACACCTTAGTCTGTATTTTATGAAATACGATCCTGGAGTAAGCAAGGGTGGTGGTCCAAATCAGCCTGTATTGGCTGTCCCAAGACCAAAAAAAACACAAAAAAAACCCCTTTCATGTCGCCATCAACATATGTGCAACTGTGCAACTAAATCTGCGCCACTGGGGAGGCTAGAATCGAACCTGGGCCCCAGCCCTGCCCCGTAAAGGGTGGTCTCCACTGAGCCAAATTCTCCAAATCAAACAAAGGAGGGAGGGGACCCCGGCAACCCTGGGTGGCCCCCAGAACAAACTGTAACGTACATATTGCCTGCCTCTGCTTAGCACACCCGTACTTTCTCGGTGGACTCCACCCCCAGTACCAACCCGGCTTCAAAGATCGGGAGGTTGGGCCAACCCGGGCCCTATAGGCCAGGTGAAGTAAAGGGAGAGGCGTGGTGCAGAAGCCCTGGGCCCCACACATGGGCTACTTTGCCCCCAGCTATAGCGTACATGGCAAGTGGTCGGGTGCCGCTGTTTCCTCTAAGCTGAGTTGGTGTGGGCCGCTAACAGTTCCTCAGCCTCCGGCACACCCATTCCTGTCTCAGCTCAGGCAGGATGGCATCAGGGCAGACTAATTGATGTAGCAACCAAATCGCCTGCTCACAACTTTAATGCCAGCAGCTTCCCAAAGAAGAAGTCTTGCTCACAAGACTCACAACTTAGGGGGAACATTCCATGCGACCCCTCCCCAATAGGGGAGGCGCTACTTGCATGCCCTACTTGAGCACTCCGAAGCCTTGGGCGGAGGGCAAAAACACCGGGGACAGGGCAAAAGAAGAAGAAGTGACTGGACTTAAACCCCGCCCTTCACCAAGAGTCTCAGAGCGGCTTCCAAATGCCTTCCCCTCTCCTCCCCACAACAGACACCCTGTGCCCTGGGTGGGGCCGAGAGAACTCTACACAAACCACCCATTTAAAGGACAGCCGTGCCAGAGCTTGCGCCTGACCCAAGGCCACCCCAGCAGGCACAAAGGAGGAGTGGGGAATCAAACCGGTTCCCCCCAGACCAGAGTCCGCACCTAACCACCACCAACCGGGTATAGGCGTTACGCCCCGGATGGCCGCCCAGGACGTAGTGTGCGGAACAAGCAACCACTACCCCCTCGGGCCCAGCATTCTTTATAAAACCTTCGACAGCTGGCCCGCCGTGCGCAGCACCCCGCAGCTCACTCTTCCCTAGAGGCCACCGCGGCCCGCCGATGAAGTGACCGCCACTGGCCCGCGGGCCGCTGCCGCCGCCGAATCCACACCCTGCGCTCCATCGCCGCGTTGATCCCAAGCGGCTGCATCGCTAGCTCCACTGTGTGTCCCCTGGCCTCAGAAGGCCCGAAAAAAGGGGAGCCACGCACCGGAGTTCTGCCGCTGCCGACGAAACGCGCAGGACTGCTGAGGAGAGGCGGGGTGGGGCTTTAAGCCCACACTGCCCCGCCCCCTCCAGAGTCCCGCGTGCAGCGCTTTTGGCGCCAAATGCCGGCTGCCTCTTCCGGCTGGGAGGCAAAGGCGCCCCCCCAGCCCAACGGCCGGAACGGCCGTGGGATGGTTGAAGCGTGTTATGTCAGATGAGTTGACTGCAAATGGGGGACAGGGATTTCAGGGGCTCAGGGTAGGTAGAGCCCCACAGAAATAGTTGAGAATGCAAGTATACAAAGAATTTGCAATACAATTTGGAACAACATTGAATGCTAAGTAAAAAAAAACACCTGGTTTATAAATTGTTCAAGAGTGCTCCTCAAATTTATGGTCAATTTGGGATTACACATTGTTAGAAATGTGACAAGAGCTCTTGTCTAATCAAATTCTATCCTATTTTCAAGATCTTAAAGTAAGCAGATACACCAGTAGACATAACTGCTAGAACATAGACAGTGTTCTCACAAGGTACTAAGATATGTAGCTTCAAATGCCAACTAGTGGTCCATGTATTGAGTGGTCCCTATTATATTAATTGTCTTCCTGAAATCAGGTGATTACTAAAACAAGCTATCATACCAGCAGGAAATTAACCTTTAGTAGGTGGAAAAGTCCAGTTCAGAAATTGCCACTCACTTATCTGAAACAACTATAATGTCAAGATTTAATCTAAGCCTGCGGTTATTAAACCTTTTATCATCAAGCCAAGAGTCCGCTACTCTCCATACATCTAAGTGGATTATACAGTTAATCAGAATATAATTAAGTCGAAGTCTGCTACTATTCAAGTACATTCTTCAATAAGCACTGTATACGAGTACTGTATATGTGCATACATAAATCAGAATCTTAAGGAAACTATAAATTTCATGAACTGCACTTACTTTGTGTCTACTACAAAACTTCTCAAACTTAGCAGCCACAATATAATAGCCTTCCCCTGAAAATCACATTTTTTAAAATGAGAAGTTGCATACCTTTTTAAAAATATTCTTGTTATCAATGCTGCCTCCATGCACTTCAGTGGGATTTAGATGTGGGGTAGGGAGAATGCGAGTAGAGGAGAGATGGTGGTGGGAGAAGAACAGGCCAAGCAATGGGAAAGGATAGCAAACATTTGTGTGCTGTTGCACTTTCTGGTTTTTCTTCTCGCCAAGGTGATACTGGTGTCCATATCAACATTCTGCTGTGCTATAATATCTTGCTTTTAAATTCCACGTTTGTTACATGATGAGAGAGCTGACCTAGGATGCATCACTGAATCTGGTTGGGGAAATAGGGAGATCTCAATCTTTTCCAGTGGTGCTCCCCAGGGTATTCAGTGATGCATCAGCATAGGCCTGGCCAGGCCCATAGCCATGGGGGGGGGGCTGACAGTGGGGATGCCCCCAAATGAACCCTGCCCCCCTCCTGGGCCCCTCCCCTCTCTATACTACTCCACCCTTTGGAGCTACCAGTGGTGACCACACTTGCCAATGACCGTGCTTCCCAAAGGTGGTGCCAGGCCTTACAGTGTCTGCAGAGCGGTCACTAGGGGGCAAACGGACACTTCAGGAGCTGGGACCTACCCAAGCCTGCTCACCAGCTGCTTTCGGCCCCAGGGCAGGCCATTCTCCTTGGCTCCTGCTGTACACCCCAGCAGCCATGCCTGCCCTTCCAGGTCCAAGAGCACTAGGGGCAGGTGGGATTTGGCCTCAGCATGCAGAGGAAAAAGACTGGAGATGGAAGCAGCAGGGAAGGGGGGAGGAGTGTGTCTTGTTGAGCCGAGAGTGGAGCTTGGAGATAGGCAAGACTGGGCTGTGTGTCTATTGCCTGACATTCAAAAGGGAGACAGGCACACACAGGCAGCAAAGTGCAGGCTCTCCCACCCCCAAAGAAAGACAGCCATAGCAAGGAAAATCCGGTGAGGAAAATTTGGGGGATGATGTCACTATGGGTTACATCAGAAGTGACATAGGAAGTGATGTTGGCATGTGCCCCCCAGCAACAATTGTCTAGCTATTGCACTGGGCCTGGCAGATGGAGAGGTAGTATCGCTGTAGTCTATCAGCATTCTATCCCCCTGGCTTGATGCCCTATCCAGTACTCCAATGGGTATGAGAGTGTGCATCTAGAGGTGGGAATACAAGACAAGATTGGGATGCTGTTCTTGTACTGCCTACCCCACTGCCCAGCTGTCTCCCTGCCTGAGCTTGTGGAGGTAGTCTCAGACATGGGGTTGAGGACTCCTAGGCTGGTTATCTTGGGGGACTTTAACATCCATGCTGAGGCTATCTTGTTAGGAGTGGCTCAGGATTTTATGGTCTCCATGACAACCATGGGCCTGTCTCAGGTAACAACAGGCCACATACACTGTTCATGTCACACTCTTGATCTAGTGTTTTGTTCTGGGCAGGAAGAAATTGATCTGAAGACTGTGGGGTTGAAGATGGTCCCCTAGTCATGGACATATCACTACTTGCTGGAGTTTAGACTTACAGGGGTACCAAGGCTCTGCAGGGTACCAAGGCTCCACACACACACACCCTGCCTGCTGGATATGATTGGTTTGGCTGTTGAGTCACCTACAACCTTTCCTGGGCAGAAGATTTTGCCACTGTGGTGCATGCCCAGGTAACATCTAGATTAAATTACTGCAATGCACTCTATGTGGAGCTGCCTTTGAAGACTGTCCAGAAGCTATAGTTCATTCAGAATGCTGTAGCCAGAGTGTTGACTGGAGTGGGTAATAGGAACCACATCACTCCAGCCCATCTACACCGGCTTCCAATTTGTTTCTGGGCTAAATTCAAGGTGTTGCTATTGACCTTTAAAAGCTTGTGCAGCCTGGGACCAACAGGCCTTAAGAACAGCCTCCTTCCATATGTACCTACCTGTACACTCCAGTCATCTTTGGAGGCCTTGCTTTGGCTGTCCTTGCCATCTGAAGCTAGTCGGGTGGCAACTAAGAAAGGGCTTTCTTGATCATGGCACCAAAACTTTGAAACTTCCTCCTTAGAGAGATTTGTCATTTTCACTCTATTGATGTATTTCACCAGCAGGTAAAGACTTTTTTTTTCTGGCATATCCCTAATGGGGGTTACTGGCCCTCCTTCTAGTATAATTTGTTTATGTGTTTTTATTTGAATTATTTTATCATTTTAATTGTATTTTTAATTGCTTCAGTGTTGTAATTTTTTAATGTTTGCTGCCTTGTGGACCCTGATAGGGTGGAAAGGGGGCATAAAAATGTTTTTAACAGCAACAATAATAAACCAACCAAGAAATAGGCCATAGAAATGATGTTGCTCTTGAAAGTCCACTAATTAAGAGTGAGATATTGACAATACATCATCAGCTCACCTCTGTACAGGAAGAACTGAAGGCAAAAATCTTAGAGCATATTAACAGCAAAGTAGACAGACAAAGATTACCTGTGCTCAGAACAACATCAAAGAAAGAACTTGCAAGACTCGTTGAAACTGAAACAATTCCTACAACAAACCAGTTGATGTATAGTGCAGTAGCTGTAATAACAAGAGAACTGAGAATGAACATTAAGAAAAAGGCACTTAAGGATTTTATGGTGAAACCAAATTGGCAAATGATATTGGGGGGAAATCAACAAATGCTGTTCAGACTTAAGCACCTTAAAGGAATTAAAAGAACAGAAATTCAAGAATGAAAGAAGAATAGCAAACCTCAGGAGGAAGTATCAGATATAAAAACATTTTCCCAGTTCATGCCCATCCCTACAACCTAATTCTTCTGCCACACAGAATATCTGGAATGCCTTATAATCAACCTGCTTTGGCATTAACACACAATTCTGTGTCAAAGTGTGCATATATACTATAATTTGACCACTGAGGAAGGCCTTGGAGGCTGAAATTTGGTCCTGTTTTAATGTGGTTTAAGGTTCTCAACCTAGAGATATTGAATTGTTGGTCCTATTTTATTGATTCAAGGCTAGTAACTTAGAGATATTGAATTGCATCGTGTTTAATAGATTCAGGAGTTTTTAGTCCAAATATTTGCTGCTTCAAGGACAGAATGTGTCTATGTTTTTAAAGTATAGTTTTAGTGCACTTTGGAATAAATACATATATTTTGTTTTTTTTAAAAAGGGTCTTTTTATATTTTTCTCTCAATCAACCTTTGGGTACCCAACTTTGTTGTTTCTTTGGGTTGGATTTCCCCCCCTTCTGTTTGTGTTTACAGTTGACCACACATGTTCAGTGCCTGCAGTAAAATTGCTCAAGCTGACTATAAAGAATGTCACGATAGAGCTGCAACGATATTGCACTGGAATCTTTGTCAGAAGTATGACTTAGCATCATCGAGAGATTCATGGGAGTACAAATCAGACAAGCTCATGAAGAATGATTGAAATGATTGGGACTTCTGATTGCAAACAGATAAACACCTGGAACATAACACCCCCACTATCACAATTGTGGAAGTAAAATGAGAAATAGGGTTTGGATCATTGACATTGCAATCCCAGGAGAAAACAGAAAAGAGATGAGAGAACAGGAGAAGATCACAAAATAACAAGACCTACAAATAGAGTTCGAACACCTCTGGGAGAAGGTTACCATCATGCCAGTTGTCATTGGAGCCCTTGGAGCAGTGCCTAGAAGACTCAAGAAACACTAAGACATTCTGGGCATTGAGCAAATAACACCAGCTCAGCTCCAGAAGACAGTGTTTCTTTGAACAGCAAGAAACCTGTGAAGATACATCTGCAATTCCCAAGAACTTGGCTAGATTTTGAATTGCAGAACACAGGGGTCATTTCGTAGAAAAAGAGCTAGGGGAACTCATTAGCATAACTCATTAGCATATGCCACAGCCCCTGACATCAGGGGCCCGGCGGTGGACCTGCAAGGCCGGCGGGAGTGCAAGGAAGCCCCGCGAAGGCCCTCCCTGGCCCCAGGCAGGCAGGGGTGGGGAGAGGCGGGGAGGAAGCAACTTACCCTCCCTCTTCTCCTGCCTCCTCCTGGCTGAATGAGGGCTGGAAGCAGGGTGGCCGGAAGCGGGGGGCGGGGCTTCGTCATTTGCCCTGCCCCCCTGCCCCTCACCCAGGGGAACTGTGTTCCCCCGCGTTCCCCCCCGAAATGACCTCTGGCAGAACACCATCTATTAGTCAAATATCTGACTGTGAGAATTAACAAACAATATTTAAGCAGCCCAGTACTGCACAGGACTGCAACCCAGCAAATGTAGTCATAGCAGTCTTTGCTTCTTTCTGTGTTTCTTTATAAGAATTTATAAATCCATGTAGTATTTCCAAACCACCAGAGCACCTATGAATCAAATGCTCTTGGAAAACTACATTTCCTAGAGTCATTGGCACACTAACATTTCATCATATGCTACAAGGAAGAAAGGAAGGGAGAAAAGAGGGCTCACAGAGAGGCTTCCAGGGACAGCTTGTTCTTTGGTGCTGCCACCACTGCCCCTGTGTCCACAGCCTGTTGGTTAGATGAGGAAGAGGCAGCAGGGCCAGGCTTAGGTTCTTGGAGTTGGGGTTCACAGTGAGTAGAAGCCCCCAGGAATACATTCCTAAAGGTATCAACGGGATCACAATGGAGTTTTCGAATTTCAGAACTGGGTTCAGGGGGGAAAACCTGTTTTCCATTTTTTCAAGAAAATAATTTATTTATTTTCTCACGAAGAATGACAAAGTGATGAGGGAGAGTACTTTGGTCATCATGAGTATCAGCAGACCAATGTAGTGCACACTAAAATGGTACTATTGGGTTCTGGGTCAGGATGTTTTTGCTGAAGATGTTGGCTTTATTACAACTGGTTTAGAAGACTCAAGGTGGTCTTTGACTGAACTGCTGCATTTACTTAGAAGAGGAGGAGGTTTTATACCCCACCCTTCAGTATGTGAAGGAGTCTCAGAGTGGCTTATGATCGCCTTCCCTTCCTCTCCCCACAACAGACATCCTGTGAGGTAGGTGGGGCTGAGAGAGTTCTGGGAGATCTGTGACTGACCCAAAGTCACCCAGCTGGCTTCATGTGGAGGAGTGGGGAATCAAACCTGGTTCTCCAGATTAAAGTCTTGTAAGAGATTAATGGCTTCAGCCCTGGAGGAGCTGCAGGAAGTCCCTACAGCATCCAGCTCTGAGAGTCATCACGAGCCATGTGTCTCTTGTTTATTTATTACCCCAGGGCTCCCTCACCCAGCCCCTGTACAGTGCCCAGCCCTGACTCTGCTTCCCCAGAGTGAATCCTGCAGCCTTGGGTGAGCTCTTCCCACCCTCAAGTCCAACCTGAGTCCTGGGAAGCCTGCAGGGAGGCTCTTCTGGAGTTCTAACACTCCCGTTGGCTGTTCACCCCTCCTGGCTGCTTCGCAGTCTGTCCTCTGATGCTGAAGAGAGGCCCTTCCCCAGCATCTCCCTCCTCAGCTATCTGTCGTCTCGGTCCTTCTCTGGGCTTGGCCTACATCTCTTCTTCCTAGGTTGGTTCTCTCCCTGCACCTCCAGGCCATCCATCTTCCTCTTTCCTCCTCCAAATTCCACTCCTTGCACCGGTCAGTCCAGCCCCCAGCTGTTTGCTCCTCTTTGTTAAATGCCTCCCCTGCTCTTGTGGGCCCCTCACCCTTGTTTGCAGGCTCTGGCCGGTCTGCTGCTTACAAGTCTGCTCTTAACCACAACACCAAACTGGCTCTCCTCTTTTCTTTGTGGTTCAAGATGTCTTACAAATCACAGTTAAAACATCACTATTTAAAACATATAAAATAAAACCCCAGATAACCACCTATACTCTGTTAAAAGCCCCTACATCTATCCTACCTCTTTTGTGTATCCAGTTTTAGAGCAACATTTAGAGATTTTTTTTGGGGGGGGGGGGTTTCCATGAGAACAACAGTTACTTCATAAGTTATAGTCCTGTGTGGAAGCCTCTGAGAGCTATTTCCATGTGGTAATACTCTATATACGCTTTATGAGTACAATCCATTTGTAAATTACAACTATGGACACCCTCTGTTGAACTGGATTTGCACATGTCTATTACGATGTATGCTCAGAATGGTGTGTGCACTAGACCTGCACTCATATGAATAGGGCCTGCTTTTCAATTTGGTCCAAACACACTACAATAGTTTAATCGTAAAAAAGAAACCTTATTTCTACTGCTTCTTTCTCCTAGGAGCTGCTGTGACTTAGGCTTTATACCCATCTTAAAGGATTTTAGCCACTCTGGTGGAGGGAAGGCAGCATTGTATAGCCCAATCTCATCAGACCTCAGAACTAAGTATGGTCAGTACCTGGAAGGAGACCACCATGGAAGACTCTGCAGAGGAAGGCAATGGCAAACCACCTCTGCTTTCCCCTTGCCTTGAAAGCCCCTGGGGTTTTCATAAGTCAGCTGGATCTTGACAGCACTTTACACACACACACACACCACAGCCACTCTGGGCAACCCATGGAGCAAATGAGGGATCATTTGACAAAGAACAGAAGCTCCCAAAGGAAGTCAGAAGGCAATATTAAGACCTTCAATAAGAAGTCAGACAAGAATTGAAGGGATTAAGTTACAATATCAAGTTGTCATGATATTATCAAGCATACAGGAAAAATAAAAACCCTGGGTGAAGCAAAACTCGTTATAGGTACATATCCCCATATGTGTCAGACAAAGGTTTAGTTCCCCAGGCAAGAGTCCAGGCAGCAAATAATACAAATGTAAATCCAAATTCAAAAAGCAGTGGGGAACAAGCCTCACTGGGGTTCCAAAGCAGAAAGAAAGGCAGAAACCTGGGACAGTCTGCCTAGAACCAAGAAGCCACCCTGAGCTCATTGGAGGAAGTGTTAGCCAAATTGCCTTATTTATTAAAAATTTGGGGAATTATAAATATTAAATGGCAATTGGCATTAAATATAGGATCAGACCTGTGTATACGGGAGTTTGATTTCCCAGTCCCAGAAATAGACACAGAGGCTAGATTACTAAAGCCGTGATTTCTTTACTGAAGGATTCTTAAACATCATTAAACATTAAAAACATTAAACATAAAAACATAAAACATTTAAAAAATCAAGCATTCACACATACAATACAGAACTAAGAAAGCAGAGGTGATTGATAGCTAATAGAGGGAACAGTTATGGGGTGATACTACCTGTCCAGATGTGCAGAGGTCCATGAAGAAGGGATTATGGCCTAAACCTATAGGTTTAGGGGTGGACTGCCAGTTGACATCAGGGCAGAGGTACATGGTCTGAGGCCATCTGCTCTTATGAATATTGGCATTGGAAAACAATGCAGACCAATGGAAGGCCTTGGGGGCTGGTCTCAGGTGAGAACAATAGATTACCTGGGCCAGTGATGAGTCCCAGGGGTGTGTGGCATCAGGATGGGCAAGGCCTAGATGTGACCAATGAGCTCTCAGAGGGGCAGAGTCAGGCTTAACAATGGCCTTGATTAAATCAGCCAGGTGCTAGGTGGCTAGTTGAATGGGTTTCTGACCACTAATGGTCCAATCAAGGCAGTTTGAAAAGGTACCCAAGTATAGACAAAAGGTGGGAGATGGGTCTCTGATTAGATCGCTAAACATTTAAATGTATGATTGGTTTATCTCGGTATCCTGAGAGATGGAGCAAGAAAAACAGGTTTGGAGACAAAGGATTCTCACATGGGGTTACACAAAAGGGAGAGGTGAAGTACTGGAAACAGGGCTATTCGCCTCTGAACAGCATTTAGAAATGCAGATGTTTTACCTGGTGGAACTGCCATTGTTTCATATGCATATCTTCCTGAATGGGGGAGAAGACTGGATGTTTGCTCTGTGGGTTGCCTGGTTGCCACCTGAATATGAAATCCCTTTTTGCAGAGTACTTGCAGGCTGACTCTGTGGTTCAAGCTGAGAGTGCTTGACTTTTGGGGACTTTGGTTCAGGTAAGAAAGTGGGGTGCCCCTGCTTTGGGGCTACCTGAGAGTAAAGGCAGTGCCTCTGGCAACAGAAGTGCATGGTTTAAAATGTGATGAATAGATCAAAAGACTGAAACATCAATCAATCAATCAATAGATAGACTTATCAAGCATTCTCCAGTGCATTTTTCATCACTGAAGAGCAGCTTTGTGGATGCATTTTGATGGTGTATAGCTTTATGCTAGTAGATAGCAGTAATTTGTACATGAGGAAACCAGATGTATAAATGCAACATCTCCATGTGTGAGGTGTATGATACATGTATGCAGCCATGTACAAAGTTTGAATGGAACAAACGTATCACAGAGGCAGTAATAAGGAGGCACCCAGCTATCTGAGATATGTACAGAGCTGTCAACCAGCATACTACTACACTATGATGGTGGCATGAGAGCTTGAAGCTACCCGATTCCATTCCTGACCTCTAGGAAATATTTGTGTTGAACTGCTGAACAATGAGCAGATGTAAGTCAAGGAATTCTGCTCAGAGGAAAAAGTGTGTGAGAAAATGCAACCATAGATACTTGCTATGGCAGCACTGAACCTGCCTCTGTCTCATATCCTTGTGCTTGAGCTTTGATGACATGAGGTCTTTTCCTCCAAGCAGATGTCCATTCCTGAGGTCACCCTGTCATGATGACTGAGCTGCAAAAAACGCTTTAGGTTTATACAACGTTGACAAAAGTAGACACAAACATTATAGAATTAAATGGCTGTTTAACATTGGATTTAGATGGCATAAGCCCTATTGGTAGCAGATGTGGTGTCTCATGAGAGTGAAGTCAGCCATTTATTTGTGATCGCAGTCTTTATGTATCCTTCTTCTGCAACCCACTACCCTAGTGATTAGATACTTTAGATGGTATAATAGGACAGCGTATTTTTTTCTGTGTGGTGTGATGTCATGAGAGTCAATATCGGTTGTGTATACAATTGGGGTGAAGAGAAGCCCTTTAGGTTACATCAAAGGATACTTGTTAAGATCTCACCACATGATAAAAACCTACTGCAATACTGCATGGTAGACAAAGACCTGGCCAAAAATGACCATTTTTTGGAGGCCACACTTTGTCCCGTAGGTGGTTATAAACCATATAGTTAAAGTTAGTATAAACCATATAAGTGGTAACCTAATAAAATTCAGGAATTTATTAATCTGTGATTCTATGATTCTGTGATTAAATATAATTTGAAATGTTTTGGTGATATTTTCAACTTTGCCTTCTACTTCTTTGTTATAGAGTAGTAACAGCAGTATAAAGGAGTATTTCAAAAGCAGGAATTAAATTAGTGTTTGGAGGACAATGTTTGAAAGAGTAATTTCCAGTTTTGAAAAATTATCTTGAAGATGAATATTTATCTTGAAGAACATGCCAGTACATGCATCTGTGTATCTGTGTGTGTATACACACACACACACAGGGAGAGGGAGGGAGAGGGAGAGGGAGAAAGAGGGAGGGAGGACAAAGAGTGACATCGCTATCAACTGAAGCAACAATGGCAGTATAATAATGCTAAAAAGAGAAGCTGGGAAATAAACTGGGGGCAACCCATGCCTACAGTTCCACTTAGATGCCCATAACAGCTAGCCTATATTCCATCTTCACATAACATCAATTTGGCAACAAACTAATAACTGTAGGGAGGAAATGGAGTAATTGCATCAACATTACTCAAAGCATTTGTTTATCTCTTCCTCTTCATAATATATCTATAGACAGTAGAGAGAAAGCTCAAATCCAACTGGAGTAACAGCATGACTAGTAATAATCAACCTATTCCCTCTCCACAGCACAGTACAATATTACTATGGTATTTCCCTATCAGAAAACCCAAAAGATGAATGCTTACAATATTGCAATACACAATTATATGTGGATCCAGCCCAAGTGGGGGCCACAGGGATTCCCTCCATGCTTCCATCTATATATCTAATTCCCAACTTGCCCCCTCCGTGCGGATACTTAAATCAGCACGGAGGGGGCAGCTAGGGGGCTGGGGGAGGTTTGTGTACACGTGGGCCAGTCCCCACGTGTGCACAAAAATAAAAAAAGTTTAAAAAAATTCGGGGGGATGTTAAAATCCCCCCGAAAGTGCAAGAGCGTCTCCTGCGCGTGCGCAGGAGACGCTCTGCGAACGCTGCCGCCGGGTGGGTAGGGAGGGGGGGCGGCCGGGGAGGAGAGCCTAGCTGCCGCC